>NW_004444342.1:196750-203130 GCF_000243295.1 Trichechus manatus latirostris | reverse complement strand
TGCCTTTTCTTCTACTGGAAGGTCATCTGGTGTTTTATTTTGGACACCTACTGCAACCATCCTGTCCTGTTTTTGTAAATGTTTTGATATTGTCTGCTGTCTTCAAGGCATTTAGTGTTTATATTCCTCGTTTATTGATTGTAGATTTGTTTGTTTCATCCTGCTTTTTTGTTTTATTTGGGTATGTCTGAGCAGGCGGGCTGTGCGTTCTTTGTTGTTTGCTCGTCTGTGGGCACAATACTTTTTACCTCTGTCTCCAATGGGCAGATTCAGTCACTCAGGTATGGTACAGCAGGGCAGGTCCAGCGTAAGGGAAGTTAATGGGATAGGTTTTTTTGTGCCACATACCAGGGCTCACAGTGCAGACTGGGAATCAGGGCAGGGCAGGTTCCACTGGCCATGCCTGTGCTGCTTGGGAGTGTGATGTTCAGCACACAGTGCAGACAGACAGGAAGGAGGGGATAAATTGTGATGTGTGGAGTTAAGATGGGTATGGGAAAGATGAGAGAGAGGAGAGAGAAACAGGAGCCAAAAGCATACACACAGGCAAAAAAGAGTGCTAAGCGAGGTTGTTATTGGAGTGGAGAGATGAGACACTGAGAAATGCAGGAAAACAAAAATAAAAAAAAAAGAAAAAGGGTAAATGAAGAAAGACAAAAAGGGAATAAGACAGAGAAGAAAACTAAACAAAGAAATTAAAAAAAAAAAAAACAAAAGAAAAGAAAAACGGAATGCCCCCAAGGGTTTCCCTGTGCGTCTGCACAGAGTAAGGGACTAGCTTCCAAGCCGCATGGTACTGCCTGGACAGAGGAGGCTCTCAAGCCGAGAAAAGAAAAAGAAAACAAACAAACAAATCAAAACAGGACAAATCAGAGCAAAGAAACAAACAAAAAAGCCCTGGGGGTCCCACCAGCGTGACGGCACAGGCCAGAAGCAGTTTACAGTCGAGTGGTGTTTTGCAGCCTTTCAGCAAGAAGCAAAGATGGCACATGGAGCCACGTATTTGAAAGGAGGGGGAGGTGGTGAGACGTAAGGAAGAAATCTAAAGAAGCAGAAAAAAGCAACACCAGCAGCCAACAAATGGCACTCAGAGATCTGGCCAGCGCAGGCGAGTGGAATCCAAGTGGCACTGAGGGGAACCTCGTGCTCCCCGGCCAGTAAACTGTGGCTGCAGGAAGCAGAGGAAGCTAAGTGGGGGTGAAGAAGGGTAGGGAGTGGGAAAGCCTATATCGTGGGTTACTGGTTGTTCTGTCTCCTGCTGGAAGCTCCATGAAGCTGCTTTCTCGTACCTCCTGTATGCTGATTTCCGATAAGTCCAAGATGGTGGATTCATGCTGTGATAGCTGATAGGGGACCTCTGCAGGTATCTCTCCTGGTGCTCTGTTCTAGGTAAGTTTCTTATTCCATTCGGTGCTTGGCTGAGTTCTTTATCTCTGCATTTGATGCTTAGGGTTTCAGGATTGACATGTGACTCTGTTTGACTCAGTTTTTCTGATCTTTGCTGTGGAGGGATGGAGTGGTGCTTCTGACTATAGCGCCATGTTGCCTGGAAGTCAGCAAAGAGTTTTTTATTTCTGGTGGGGGGAAAAAATTCATACCTGTGGTTCATATTATAGGAGCAATAAGAAAATATATATGTATATATATATTTAAGTGGTTGTATAAAAATTGTAACCATTAAATAATGATCAGTAATTGACTGTTCATCTCTAGTCAATCTTCAATATTTCTAATTTAAGCAATAAGAAAAATGCTGATGTAAGTTTCTTTAATGCTTTAACTTGAAATATTATTTTTAAACTTTGTAAACATATATAGGTAACTTTATTTGATATTGATTATAAATACTAAAAAACATCTTTTAGACTGAGATTTTGTCTTAAAAATTTATGCTGTCTTCAGTAAAAATTGAACATCTGAAACTTACAGATTGTATGAATAATAGCTAATTACGATTGTATGAATAAGGCTAATTTCCAAAATGTGTGCATAACTCGTATCCCCACTTTCCCACTTCATCACTCTGATATCAGCCACCCAAGTGGCACTTTCACTCTCTGATCCCAACCACCCAGTGTTGGGGCTTCCAAAGTTTGGGCTCTGTTCTTTCAGCCCCTGCCAAATAGGTAAATAGTAGCCTTTCTGCTGGTTATCTGAATGACTCAGAACTCATGGAAACTATTACCTATTCTTACCCATTTATTATAACCGGAAAGGAGATAAGTTAGAGAGGAATCAGGCAAGGTCTGGGAGATATGCCAGCACCATAAGACTGTCATTGTTCCCAGGGACTTGCAACCCCCTTTCCTTTATGTAGATGTTCTCACCAATCCATATGACCTCAAAAGAGAGCTCCTAAAGGTCCTACGTTCCCTAGTCATTGGAACCTCAATGAATATGCATGACTTGGCCCTTAATGCATATTATGATCAATCTAATCAATGAATATGTATGAATGCATTAGCCCCCTCCCTTTCTGAAGTTAGTTCCCCAGGTGTGAGGTCTTACATGTATAAATAGATTGCATTCTTGTGGACAAATAAAGTCCCCTTGTGGCTATAAAACACACACACACACAGCTCTAAAATAGATTTTTGTTGTGGTTTTGTAAGCATACACGTGATTTGTTCTGTTAATCAATTTATTTTAATTTCATTTTATTTTTGCTAATGAGAACATAGGAAAAGGAGTCTTAAATATTCAGAAGAAAAGATTCTATTAAATGAAAATAAAAACCAAAAACCAGTTACTTTTGAGCCACCTCTGACTTGTGACCCATGTATGTCAGAGTAGAACTGCACTCCATCTGGATTTCAGTGGTTGATTTTTCAGAAGTAGAGTGCCTAGTCTTTCTTCCTTTCATTTAGTAGCCAAGTGTGTTAACTGTTTGTACCACCCAGTGACTTGAAATGAAAAATAGATGGATTAATATTTATTGTTGATTCCCAATTTTTATTTTTAAAAGTTTCTGGTCATTCTAACAATCCTGAAATAGAAAATCATCTGTAAAGCTTAAGAAAAGAAAACTAAAACTATAGAATTATAGAGAATTAACAGTATGGTCATTGTCCAGAAATATTTCTAAATCAATTTTCCATCTTTCTCAAGGAGACGTTACCAAAGACATATTAGCTAAAACAAGTAGTTTCTTAATACTGAGTCATGTTATAATCCAGGGATGTTTACAAGTGGGGGAAGTGAAGAAATTTCTTTTGTGGAATATTACCCATCAACTATACAGTTTTTATTTTCTTGCTAAATTCCCAAATCTCATGAAAGATATAATTTGAGTACATTTGACCCTAGATTATATAGTGACAGAAGCCATGTTTGTTGTTTTATTCATTTACATTTCCCCAGTATTTAGCAGACAGCTTGGTTCATAATAGGGCACAAAATAAGTTATCACTAAACAATTGAACAAATGAATAGATCTAAAGACTCCTTGACTTACAGTCATGACCATCAGGGTGTATTAACCAGTAAGCAAGGTATGCAAGGGCTTACTTGTGTTTACTTACTATAATGAACAATTTCACATGGGTTTCACCACAGTTTGTCCTCAACATATTTAAATCCTAGGACAGCACGTCCTAGGAAAAGTGTTATTTTTGGACCTTTTACCTTTTTGATTTAAATTTATTTTGGGATAGTCCTGGAAATATCCTTGGTCTTTTATTAGAGCCTGGGGGTCTTTTCATAGATAAACATAGCTACTAAAGGATGTCTGATGATCTTAGATGCGAACTTTCGTCAGTCTGAATTCCATAAATATTTCCAGGTGATTCTTAAGAGATAAAGTCAATGAAACAGCTTCAGAAGTATATGGTTGGCTTAGGCAATTGTTTAGAAGATGTGAATAAAATGCCATAAGAAGATAAGTACTTGTATACATTTACTCTTAATCATTTTCTCTGTATCTTCCAACAAAAAGAGTCAAAATCTATTTTTGAAATAGTATAAAGTGAATTTTGAAATAGTATAAAGCCCACATACTAAAATATTCTACAAGATAAATTTAAAGTGGCTACTCAATTACATTAGGCAGACAAATACCTTATTTAAAAGTGTATGTGTGTGAGTGTGTGTATATATTTAAGTTTCCTGATAATTCCTTTATGTAGGTCAAAAGGTGAACATTCAACTTTTAAATTATATATTGTTTGCTTACAGATATACCTAGTAACTATTTAGATTTTGGAACTGATTTGAATTTATTAGAGACCAACTCTACTGTTATAAAAGATCTAGAGATACTGGATGAAGAGCATCTGAAAGACAAGAACTGTGGTCTACTCATCGTTGTCTCCAAAGAGGAACCCCTCATATGGCCTCACTCATAATAGAAACTTCCTATAAAATTAGACAAAGAATGACTAGATGTATGTTTGCTTTTTTTCTTTTCTTTTAAACTTCAAGTATATTAGAAGCACAAAAGGAAATAATAATGTACAAAATAAGACAAAACATTTTCTCGTATGTTATTGGGGGCTGCCATTGTACCCAAATCCTATTTGTCCTTCTGCAAAGAAAAGCATTGATTATAATCTGCTGTCTGCTCCAACATGTATTTATTTTTCCTAGTTCTTAGCTTCCCACAAAGTCACCACTATAGTCTGCAAACACTTAGCCCATATATTCACCAGTTTAAACATTCTATTTTTCCTTTAATTTTTTTTATTGTACTTTAGATGAAGTGTTACAGAATAGTTTCTTATTAAACAGTTAGTACACGTATTTGCTTTATGACATTGCTTAACAATCCCAAGACATGCCACACTCTTCTATCTCGACCTTGGGTTCCCTATTACCAGCTTTCCTGTCTCCTCCTGCCTTCTAGTCCTTGTCCCTGGGCTGTTGTGAGCTCATTGTCTCATTTTGTTTTATGGGGCTGCCTAACCTTTGGCTGAAGGGTGAACTTCCGGACTGACTTATTACTGAGCTAAAGGGTTTCCAGGGTCCATACTCTCAGGGTTTCTCCAGTTTCTGTTGGACCAGTAAGTCTGGTCTTTTTTGTGAGTTAGAATTTTGTTCTACATTTTTCTCTAGCTCTGTCCAGGACACTCTGTTGTGATCCCTGTCAGAGGAATCAGTGGTGGTAGCTGGGCACCATCTAGTTGTACAGAACTCAGTCTGGTGGAGGCCATGGTAGTTGTGGTCTATTAGTTCTTTGAACTAACCTTTCCCTTATACCTTGTTTTCTTAATCCTCTCTTGCTCCCAAAGGGGTGAGACCAGTGGAGTATCTTAGATGGCTGCTCATAGGCTTTTAAGACCCCAGACGCTACTCCTACTCATCAAGGTAGAATGTAGAACATTTTCTTTAGAAACTACATTACGACAATTGAGCTAGATGTTCCCCAAGACCATGGTTTGCATAGCAGTCAGCTTAACAATTTGCTCCCTCAGAGTTTGGATGTGTCTATGGAGCTTCCTTGAGAGTTCATATCCTAGGCTTGTGTCTTGCTAGTATGATCCTGCATCCTAGATTCAGCCTGCGGTCTGATGTTGTTTGTTCTTAGACCGAAGGACTCCCTTTAATAATTCTTGTAAGTTTGGTTTGGTTTTTACATAGTCCCTTAATTTCTGTTTATCTGGAAATGTCTTAATTTCACCATCATATTTGAATGAGAGTTTTGTAGGATATATTATTGTTGGCAGGCAATTTTTTTCTTTCAAGGTTTTATATATGTCTTCACTTTGCCTTCCTTCTTAAATGGTTTCTGCCGAATAATTCAAGCTTAGTGTTTCTCCTGTATGTGACTTCATTTTTTCTCAAGCTGCTCTCAGGACTTTTTCTTTGTCTTTGATTTTAGCAAGTGTAATTATGATATGCCTTGGTGATTTTCTTTTGGGTCTACCTATATGGGGTTCGCTGAACTTCTCAAATGGTCAGCTTTTCATTTTTCATAATATTGGGAAAGTTATCTGTCAGCAGTTTTTCAATGATCTTCTCTGTGTTTTCTGTTTTCTCCCCCTGTTCTGGAACTCTAATCACTCGCAAAGTTTTGCTTTTGATTGTATCTCACGTAATTGTCAGAGTTTCTTTATTTTTCTTCATTCTTTTTTCTGATGTTTTCCTCAGAATTGTATCCAAGTGTTTGTCTTCAGTTTTGCTGATTCTGTCTTCCATTGTTTCAAACCTGGTCCTCAGCCCTTCTATGACCCTGTCCATTTCTGAAATTGTGTTGGTTATCTTCTGGATTTCTTATTGTAGTTTTTGTATGATTTCTAGCTATGAATTAATTTGGCATTTTGTTCCTGTATTATTTTCCTGAATTCTTACATTTTCTATCTGTATTTTCCATGAATTTGTCTGCTTTTTCTATGAATTTGTCTATTTTTTCCTCATTTTTGTCTGCTTTTTGCTTCAACTCTTGG
>NW_004444342.1:189205-196101 GCF_000243295.1 Trichechus manatus latirostris | reverse complement strand
AAATAAAAACAAGTAAATAAAAATTTTTAAAAAAAGAGAAAAGAAAAGCCTCCAGGGTTCCCAACAGTACAGCTGCAAAGACTAGGGAAGTTGCTCCCATGCTGTGAAGTACGCCTGGCTAGAAGGGATAGAGGTGTCACACAGTGCCAGGTATTCAGGAGACAGGAAGAGAAAGTAAGTATATAGAGAGGAGAAACTGAGAGATGAAGAAAAAGAAAAGAAAAAAGAGAGAAAAGAGAAAACATTAAAAAAAAGAAAAAGAAATGTTCCCAGGGGTCCCACTGTGCAGCTGTACAGATTGTGGAAGTAGCCTGCAAGCCACACAGTACAGCCCCTCTAGAAGGGGATCCCAAGCTGAGAAAAGAAAAAGAAAACAAACAAACAAACAAAACAAAACAAAACAGAACAAATCAAAATAAAGCTCTGGGGATCACACTAGCATAGCAGCCCAGGCTGGGAAGCAGTTCCACAGTTGAGGGATGTTTCACAGACTTTCAAGAAGAAGCAAAGATGGAACATGGAACCAGGTATTTGAGAGAAAGGAGGGGGAGGTGGTGAGAGGTATGCAAGAAATGAAAAGAAGTGGAAAAAAGCAACACCAGCAACAAACAAATGATACTCAGGGAGCTGGCCAGTGTGGGCAAATGGAATCCAAGTGGCACAGGGCTGAAGCTGGTACCTCCTGGCCAAAAGACTGTGATCTCAGGAAGCAGTGGAGGCTGAGTAGGGGTGAAGCAGTGTGGTGGGTGGGAATGCATATATCACTGGTTACCAGTTGTTCTGTCTCCTACTAGGAGCTCCGTGAATCTGCTTTCCCATACTCCCTGTTCTCCAATCTCCAACAGGTGTTCAAGATGGTGAATCCGTGCTGCTTTAGTCGATAGGGGACCTCTGCACATATCTCTCCTCAGTCTCTTTTCTCTGTCAGTTTCTTATTCCATTTGATGCTTGGCTGAGTTCTTTATCTCTTCATTTGACTCTTAGTGTTCCAGGACTGACGTTTGTCTCTGTTTGACTTAGTTTTTCAGATCTTTGCTGTGGAGGGATGGCGTGGTGCTTCCATATATAGCACCATGTTGCCTGGAAGTCCTTAGACATTCTTAATATTTTTACTGAAAACTCTTGCATCCAAACCCCAGCCTTTTATCCCAATCACCTTTTTTTTAAAAAAAAAAATTTACTCTTTAACTAGAGTAACAAATATAATAGTTTATTAAAATGTGTTCATTTGGGGGAGAAGGGTGCGTGGCCAATAGATAGAATGATGTGGCAACCAAAGAAAAATGTTCAAGTTTGAGAAAACAACTAGAAAATAGATTATAAGTTGACATCTCTCTTCTGTCTAAATTTTATCTTTACTTGGGGTGTCTTTCTTCAGTCATTATGTATGGTACACGTTCTCCCAGACCTACATGGTGGAATGTGAAATGTTTTTTATGTTAGAAAGTTAGAAAACTCTAGAAAAGCTCTGTGATTATACTATGTACACTTAGCCATGAGTTTAAAGCAAAGGGTTTAAGGAAATGAATTGTTCACACCATTGAATTACCCTCTGGGCACTTTAATACTCAAAATTTGATACAGTTTAAGGAATTCATAATTACAACCCAGCACTTGGAACTGTAGATGAAAAATAGTTTCCTACCAAGTCAAATGCCATTTTGACATTACATTGAAATATTTATAGAAATGCATATACATATATAAAATATAATTTAAAAAATGACAGACAAAAGTCTTCTTCTTTCAGATTATTGATATTTTGATAAGTGAACAGATTTTTGGGCTCTTTTTTACTTTATAGTCTGTTTTCATTTTGATTATATTTTATAAATAGCTAAAATCTTGCAAAATCACAGTTTGAATAATCACGTTTCTCTCAGTCAGCTGCCAAGCATATCAGAGGCAAAACATCTTGGGTTCTTAACAATGTCTGTTGGTAGACAGATAGGAGCAGAAGGATTTAGATGAACCCCATATGATTGGTAAATATTATTTCTATGCCCTTGTTGTGTAGTTATTGAAAGACTTAAACATATTGATGTTAGATATTTTTGCAATCCTCAAATCTAAATCCTAGGTGATATAAAATTACTATTAAACTGGGAGGCAGTAAAACTTTACATTGATCCTGGCTTTGTTATAAAGTAGATAGATATACAATATTGACTTTGAATCATCTTTAGAATCTTGAGTACATTATTGAACTTTCTCATGACCTTCTTTTCATATATGATAGTTGTATAATATTTAAATTATTTTTAAATATTTAAATTATTGTTATAGCTAGTAATCTGTTTGTGGGTATCCTCAAAGTGTAGGTTTTCAAGTTTATGCTTAATAGCATCACCACAGTCAGACTTCTATTCACAACTTCTTAGTTTTTAATTTTAAATTCTTAATGTCCACAGACTAAATTGGCTAACACTTCCTTGTACTCTAGAAATCATTCCTTGACCTTTGCTCTCAAGGGAGTGACTTTCCAGTTTCTCTCTATTTCCATTCTTACCAACTGTCAGAATTTGTTTGGCCTAGAGTAGCTTACTATAATGGTCAGGATTAGCTAAAGAAGTTTAGGATCAAGATTCAAAAGTTCAGGTTAATTTAAGCTTGATTTTGGCCAAGTGCTATTTTAATATAATAATTGTCTGAAATTGTTTCAGCAAAGTAGGAATGGTAAATGTGAACAGGGTTGAAAATTCCCATTCTACAACAGAAATATGATTTCCTTATTTTATATAAGATGGTTAAATGAGAATAATTTGATAATCAAAAGAAAAAGAAAGAAAAAGTATACATTAAACTTTTGCACTTGAAAGCTTCTGGGTATTGCACATACATGCCATTTTTCTCAGTGACTGTATTTCTATATTCTTACCATGTCACTTGTTTTAAACATTAATTTCATTGCCTGGTAGGAACTTTGAACAGTATAAACTTGTAGCTCATAAAAATTCTCAGTAGAAGTTGGCTAGGGATTTCATCAATACTGGGCCTGTTATTTAGATCCATATGCTCACTCTTTGACATTATCTGGAAGAGTTTGGCATACTTAGTGGGGAACTAGGAGGAAAACGAAAGTCAGCATTTTATGTAATAGAATATCAATTTATTAATTTTATATTGGGAATTTTTAAACTGGAACAACCAGAAACACCAAACCTATTGCTGTTGAGTCAATTTGAACTCATAGCCACACTATAGTGCAGAGTAGAATTGCACCATAGGGTTTCCAAGGTTGTAATCTTTATAGATGCAAACTGTGACATCTTTCTTCTGCACAGTAACTGGTGGGTTCAAGCTGCTGACATTTTGGTTAGCAGCCAAGTGCTTTAACTCCTGCACCACCAGGGCTCCTTAATTGGAACAAAGATGGTACCAGCTGCTAATAATAAATCCATGCATGTGCATATATGTACATTTTATATGTGTGTATACATATATTAATTATACGAATGAACATAAACTTATATGTACTTACACAAAAATATTAAATTTTCAAGATTTTCTGGAATTAAATCCTTTATATTGCCTTAGGAGACAGAGTGCAAGTAAATACTCTGCTAATAGCTCACAAGAAAAACCAAATTACAATCTGTGGAATTTTTTGTTCTTACTAAACTAAATATTTGTCTTCTGATATTGTAGGAATAAATTACTGCTAAAGAGTCCATTTAATACTGGTTTTTAAGTAAAAAGATAAAAAGTGGGAAAGTATGTCAGATTGCACTTTTATGATAAGATGATTTTTATATAAGACGATTTTTATCCTGACTTAAAAGTCATAGTTATACGGATTATGCTTAAAGTGGGGCAGCAAGGTGTATTTCTAAACTACTTTTTCTTTCCTTTTAAAATGATAACAAAACCTCTTGAGTGATTTCTCATGCAATCACCTACCTTACTCATGTATCATTTACCAGTAGTTAAAGTGTATGCTAAAAGTATGTAAAAGTTTGTATAACATATTAAAAAATGTAATAATGAGTGAAAGCTTTTAATTATTTTACATTGATTTATGATACTGTGAGGATAAGTGAACAAAGATACATTTATTAATTGTTTGATACAAACAAGCACATTGTAGATGGTGTTTAGAAAAGGATCATGGAAGAGTTGATTTGACAATATAAATAGCAAAATTGTATTTAAAATGTCCAAATAATGGATTTTAACACGTCTGGTTGAGAATCTGACTGAGATTCTTTTTTAGACAAGTACCAAATACACATCAAAATAAAAATTAAAAAGAGGGAACTCAGCTAAAAATAAATATAAGATCGGAAAATAAAGTAAGCACACAGAAAACACATTCTAACTGCTTTGGAGAAGTGTAGAATGTATCAGTAACACAATGTAATTTGGTGTCCAAAACGCTCATTGACTGTAAATTTCTAATTAATGTATATACCTGAATGACATGGTGGGGATTTGAAGCAGGGACAGGAGACATGGCTGGGGTAGAGAGAAAATCCTTTTCAAAAAAATTTGAAGGAAAATTTATAAAATTTGAAATAAAAAGCATAAACACATAAACAATTTAATATGTTGGCTATATTAATCAATTAATCTATATCCACAGGTATATTTTACTATGGATGTGTATGACTACAAATTAACTGTATTGACATATCTTTATAATTTCATCTATATTATTTGTTATTTCATATTATTGCTTTTGTATTATTTATGTTATATTTGTTCATACAAATTTTATTTCTTACAAAAGTATACCTTTCATCATCATATACTTTTGTCTTTACCCTAAATATTTTAGCATCAAACTCTTTTGTCATGATAGTAATATTGCCTCTTCAATTATATTTTTATTTACACTTGATTGATATATCCTTGGTGATCAATTTATATTAGTATTTTGTCTTATTTTTATATTTTAAATATAATTTTCTTATTCCACAAGCTATTGTATATTTTAGTTCAATCCTGACTTTAAAATGTCAATAATTAGACAGTATTTTTTCTGTTTCATACAGTAACTGTTTGTTTAGAATTGGTCCTAGTCCTTAGAACTATGCCTCCCTTGCCCTCAGAACTTCCTCAAGGAACATTTTTCTTTGTTGTGAAGTATACCATTAAAGATTCCTTCCATGAGGGATTTGGTGTTAAATACTTTCAATTTTTAGTTATTCAAAAAGAATTTTTAGGGAGGAGTGGCCAAGATGGTGGAGTAGTTAGATGCTTCCTATATCCCTCTTACAACAAAGACCTGGAAAAACAAGTGATTTGATTCTATTTGAATATCTAGGAGCCCTGAACAAGGCAAACTTGAGGAATCCGACCGAGTGATAGGGGAGAGGGAGACCGTTTGAAAGAAGCAAGGAGCACCAGAGTGGCGGCAGTGAAACTGCAGTGCCGCAGCCATGCCAGTCCTTAGTGAAGCAGGCAAACAGCTGTGCTGTACACGCACTTGGGAAGTAGTTTCCACATCGAGAGAGACTGAGCAGCAGAGATTCTGCTTGGACACTCCGAACCAGTGAAAAGCAGCTCCCAAGCATCTAAGATAAGTACATGTGTGCAGCCTTTCATGGGGATTAAAAAAAAAAAAGCCCATTTGGGAAAAACCTCTCTCCCTTTAACCTCTTCCCTCCACGCTCTGCACCGGGAGTCCGCTGGGCTGGAAGTAGATCCCAAAAGGTGTCCAACCCATTCTCCTGGCCTTGGAAAGGGAACAAATAAGCTACTGGCTACCCTAAGCCAGGAACACATGGTCGGCACAGCTCCTTTGCTAGGCATAGGTATAAGGGGTCCACAGACTCTGAGTGCCTTACACCCCTGTATAGACTTCTGGGGACCCATCTCAACAGCGTTAGCCCTCACTACCACAGTACAACAGGGCAAACATCTGAAGTTTAACTTCAACTGCTTCAGCTGTGATCTGGCAGATTTGTGACCCTCGAAACAGCCCTGCCGGTTAAGTAGGCACTTCTATCGATCTGCAACAAGGAGCTTGAGGACTGGTGGTATCACCTAAAACTCCTAGTCACCTGCTACAGGAGTCCAAGAAAAAGTGGTGCCTTAAAGTCTTTACAGCCAACAAGTGGGGTGCTCTTAGTCCGGATGCAAAACTCACTTACCTACTCACCCTAGACAGTGAGGACAAGCTTTCCTTTCAGACTCTCAGGGGCAGCCATCAGCCCCCTGCCTGGCTCAGAGCATGATCCCCTACCACAGCCAGAGTCCAGTGTCTGCACCAATCACCCATGCCTCTCTAGGACGGGGGGTGAGAGCCTGTATCACACACTTGGTGACCGACAACCTGGACACCTGAGCTGAAGCCATATAGGAAAATTTAATGACTCCTATGTGCACATACTTAGTTACAAAACTAACTACCTGGTGATGGGACGATAGAGATTCAAAGGTGTCAAAAATCAAACTAGTGCACAAGAGCAGCACATTTGGGCATATCAAAACAAAACAAAACAAGAAGCTAGGTCTCACTAAACAAATATAAAATAAAATTATAATAAATTATTGATGGCTTGGGGACAACAGTCAATATCAAATCACATAAAGAGGCAGTCCATGATGGCTTCAGCAAGCTCCCAAAATAAAGAACCAATAAAGTCTCTGGAGGAAGAGAATTTCTTGGAATTACCAGAGACAGAATACAAAAGATTAATATACAGAACTCTTCTAGAAATTAAAAAGGAAATTTGACAAAATGCAGAAAGAAACAGCCAGGGAACAAACAGACAAAGTAGTAGCGGAAATTAAAAAAGTTATTCAAGAACATAATTACAAATTTAATAGCCTGCAAGAATCTATAGAGAGATAGCAATCAGAAATCCAAAAGATTAACAATAAAATTTCAGAATTAGACAACTCAATAGAAAGTCATAGGAGCAGAATTGAGGCAGTAGAAGTTAGAATTA
>NW_004444342.1:152627-184471 GCF_000243295.1 Trichechus manatus latirostris | reverse complement strand
GCTTTCAGGGGACTTCTATGTCAATTGGCATAACAAACCTTATTAAGAAAATGTTCTGCATCCTACTTTGGTGAGTGTTGTCTGGGGTCTGAAAAGCTTGTAAGCAGACATCTAAGATGCATCAATTGGTCCCAACCACTTGGAGTAAAGGAGAACGAAGAACACCAAAGACACAAGGAAAGTATTAGCCCAAGAGACAGAATGGGCCGCATAAATCAGAGACTTCATCAGCCTGAGACCAGAAGAACTAGATGGTGCCCGGCTACCACCAGTGAATGTCCTGACAGGGAATACAACAGAGGGTCCCTGATGGAGCAATAGAATGATGGGATGCAGAACTCAAATTCTAGTAAAAAGACCAGACTTAATGGTCTGACTGAGACTGGAGGCGCCCCGGATAGCATGGCCCCTGGACTCTCTATCACCCCAGAACTAAAACAATTTTCAAGGCCAACTCTTCAGACAGGGATTGGACTGGACTGTGGGACATAAAGTGATACTCATGAAGAATGTGCCTCTTAGTCATGTAGATACAAGAGACCAAAAGGGCAGCTTCTGTCCAGAGGTGAGATGGGAAGGCAGAGAGAGTTAGGAGCTGGTTGAATGTTCATGGGGAATCAGGGGCAGAGGTGAGGAGTGTGCTGTCGCAGAATGGGGTGAGCGGTTGTGGTCTCATAACAATGTACGTAAAAAAAAAAACTTGTGTGGGAAAGTAACTTGAAATGTAATCTTCACTTAATTACAACAATAATAATAATAAAAAAGAACAAAGCAAAAAAATAAAAATAAATAAAATCTCATTGCCAAACCAAAAAAAAAAAGGATTTTTAACTATTGCATCTAGAACATAGTTACACAAGAAGCCAATTTTAGATTAACAATTATTTGCATTTATAATTTAAACATATTATTTTACTGTCTTCTAGAGTGCATTATTATTGTTGAGAAGTCCATCTTCTAATTATTCTTGCCTTTATTATACTACTTTTCTTTCTTCACTAGTTTGAAAAGTATGTACTCTGTCTATTTAATTAATAGTCAACCTAAAATTTATATCAAGCACACTTAACATTTTAAAATATAAACTGAATTCAATTTTTGTTCTCCTTTTGGATAGATAACTCAAAAATTTTAGAGCACTGTAAATGCATTTGCCCCCTCCCCACACACACTTTTTTGCTTCTGTCATGTTTTAAAAAATATTATTTTCTTTAAGCACATAATATTTTATGGACAGTGCTTATTAATTTTATCCATGAATTTATTGATTTTTCTGATGGTCATTCTTTCTGCCCTTTAGACTTTCCATCTAGGATGACCTTCTTTCTGCCTAAAGAGCATTTCATTATTATTTTGTTAAAGTTCCCCAAAATTGAGAGGAACATGACCAGCAATCTAATAGAAAAATAAATAAAATTTATGAGTGGTCCTAAAAAACTCCAGTTCATTCTGACTTATGACAACCTCATGTGAGTCAGAATAGAATTGTGCTCCATAAGATTTTCAATGGCTGATTTTTGGAGACAGATGGCCAGGCCTTTCGTCTGAGGTGACTCTGGGTGGATTTAATCCTCCAACCTTCTGGTTAGCAGCCTTATGCTTTAACTGCTTTTACCATCCCAAGACATAAAAAGAATTCTAAAATTATAAACTGACAAAAAACTTTCATCTATCAAATTAGCAACAGTTGTAGTGTTTGACCATGTACTCTGTTGGCAAGGCTCTAAATAAAAATCCATTCTCCAACATAGCTGCTGGGAATGTAAAATGGTACAACTCTAACAAAATTATCAATACATTTATTCTTTTGATTCAAAATTGTACATCGAATTATCTGTCTATAAATTCTACTTCTAATTATCTACCCTAACAATATGATGACAAAAATATAAAATGTTATATTGCAGTTCTATATATCACATGAAAATGAAAACAAAGACAATGATGCAATTGAGAATTCTGTTTTATATTTTTAAGTTTGAAATTATGTATAAATTTACATAATCCAAAAGCAAAATAGAGTAAAATTGTCTAACAAAACAAACCTAAATATTAAAAATAATGAAACATGCTTATCTAAGTAGCCTAATCACACTAAGAAGAATTATATCTGTGATTTAAAACACAATGTTTTGATCACCAGGCCTGGCTTCAGAGGCAACTCTGGGTGGATTGGAACTGCCATCCTTTTGGCTAGTAGTTGAGCTTTTAACCACATGCGCCTCCCAGGGACTCCTATGCCTACACATAAAAGGAAGTGCAAAGAAATCTTAAACTGCATGTAGTAATCTCATTATTAAATTAATATTAATTTAGCTATGCTAAAATATATACATATGTGCTATGGATTGAATTGGGTCCCCCCAAAAGATGTTGAAGTATTAACCTCTCTATACCTGTGGATGTGACCAGATTGGGAATAGAGATTTTCTTTTGTCATATTAAAGGGATCCTATCAGAGTAAGGTGGGTCTTAAACCTAATCCTTTTTGAGTGGTCTCTTATATAAAAACGGAAAACAGAGAAACAGACACATAGGGAGAGATGCTATGTAATGGCAGAGGTAGAGGCATCTATAAGCAGAAAAAAAACAAAAAACGAAAAACAAGGATCACCAACAGTCATCAGAAAGTAGGAGAGAGGCCCATAGTAGAAATCAACATTGCCGAGACCCTGATCAGGACTTTCAGTCTTCATAATCGTGAGAAAACAAAGTTCTGTTTTTTAAAGCCACCCACTTTATGGTATTTTGTTATGGCCCTAGGAAAGTAAGACAATATGCATATGTGGATAGGTAAATATAGACAGAATAAGCAAATAAATGATTATATTACTATAAATTTCATTAGTGACCAAGTTTCTAAGTATAACAGAAAAAAGATAAAAACATGAAATAAAAACTGTCAACTAGATTTGTGCTTTCTAAAATTTCAACTTGTCTTAAAAAACAAACATATTTTCAACTCTGTTTCTTGAAAAGGCCTAGAAATAAGAAGAAGAAGAACCAAGCCAGCACCAGGTAATTCTGGAAACTTCTCAGGTATTATCTCTCCAAATACTGTTTCTGCCATTATTATCTGTCTCCCCCCTCTTCTTCTGGGACTCTGATTATATGGATGAAAACTTATCACTCTACCATTTCTGTCTCTTAATCTCTTTCACTAAGCTAAATGCATCACTTGAGTTATCTAAATATAATCTTGTTAAATAGATATGTAAGGCCTGCAGGTTTTAAGCTGATCAAGTTAATCAATTCTGGGCTTGGTAAAAATCTCAAGCTGTGTGGAGAACAGGGCAAATGGGAAACCTCATGCTCGATCTTATATATATTGTCTCAGGAAAAGACAACTTTTAGTGCAGTCAGTGAGATGGAGGCATAATACGCTGACCATGCTATCTACTTTAGTTTGGATTCTAGACTAACAGCTATGTTGTTTGAGAAAAAAGATGTTTTTCTTCGGTGGTCAAAACCAGGATGCCCTGAGGGACCTTAACCAAGTGACCATCTTCACCTCTCGAAATACCCGTACTCTGGGAGCGTGCTGTCTGAGTGCTGTTGCCAGCAAGATATTTTTTCTTTTTGCAAGAGAGACGAAGAAACTACCTGTAAGCATCTTGTGACCATCATGTAAGCATCCTGTGAAACTATGTGTAATCAATAATTACACTGTTAGTAATCAGTAACCAATCAGAGTGTGATTATTACAATATTTATGGATTTTCCTGTAATTGCCCTCCTTATGGTTTGATTCCTCTTTTTACCCCATAAGAATACCTGTATAACAAAGCTGCCCTGGGACTACATGGCTCCATTTTCAAAGGGCTATGTAGTTCCCCAATTGCAGTTGTTTTAAACCCTTAAACTGTGTTTTAACTTGAAACCGCGTTCAAGTTTTTCTCTACAACTATATAATTATACACACACACACACAAACACACACACATGTACACACACACAACAAACTCTGTGGGCTAGTTTTCCACTACTGACTAGTAACATAGAATGATTGACTTAAATATCTTTTTATTTACCTATAATTCTTCAGTTTCACTGATCCTTGAATCTAGACCTTATGTATTATCTCAAGCATCTGAAAATATGATTCATCCTTTAAAATGTAGCTAACATTCAACTTCTTATATGATTCCTTTTCTAATCACCCACAGAATTTTGTTGAGTCTTACGTTACTGGACTTAGCGAGATGTCTTCTGTGTTATGATTTATACACCTTTATTGGCCATTGCAGGTGTTAAGCTGATAAAATTAATGAATTTTGGCCGAGGTAAAAGTCTCAAGCCGTGTGGAGAATGGTATAAATGGGAGACCTCATGACTTGTCCTATAAAAATATATATACTATTTATAAACACAACTTCAATTATACAGCTTAATTTATTTGACATTTTTCAATTACCTAGTGCCATGGTTAAAAAAAAGAAAAACAGCAACAACGAAAAGATGCACTGATAAATATAAGCTGATTCACAGAGTCCAAAGATGAATGGGTGGGAGGAGGAGGGAGAGAAGGATTAAAATTATACAGAAAAAAAAAAATGTTTAAAAAGTTACAGCTTAAATGTTCTTCATTTAGTTAATTCAAACCTTACATTTCTAATATTTTTACCTGATGAATGCATGCCTTTTTACACACTAATAGACACATTTTATTGTTTACTTGTTTGTTGGTTATAAAAGCAACAGCTAATCTTTTCAATCTTTCAAAATTTTTCAGGGCAATTAAGCCCTTGAAAACCCAGAAACAAGGCCAGAATGTGGAGTGCTCAATTTGCATATCTAAATTCCCAATTATGTGCATAGCAATATGCAAATAAGTCTTCTTTTCTCCTGACTAAGAACTTGATGGTAGCAACATTGCCTACTTGTCCTTGCAGAAAACTAAATACTGATAATAAATCTGTTCCTAAGTAAGCAGCCTGATAAGTTTTTGTTTTGTTTTGAGAACCGTACATCTGTGAGATCCCAACTCTTCATGTTAAGCTGCAATGGAAAAAATAAAAGAATAAAGGTCTAAATATATGTTATTTTGTATGTGTGTGCTTGTGTGTATGCACGCATGTTTGTGTACATATATTTCCACACTTTCTGGAAAGCCCAAAGTACAAGAGACTCTGAAATACTAAATAGTCTACAAATACTACAAGGACATGTTGATGGGCTGTAATGAAGCAGAGATTAGAAATACTATTAGAGAGCTTTCAGTAGGATGCCGATAAAAAGTTTTAAAAAAAGATTCCATAGTAAACAACTAATTCATGATGAGCAATTGATACCATATAATAAAGTACAACTATTTTGAATGGTATGTTTTTGAGGAAAAAAGGGAATTTTCCTTACATGTTTCTTTATTCAACTACTATTGAACAAAATTTAGTATTTTTTATTTATTACAAACTTAGCCATTTATTTTTAATATCAACACCAATAAAACATACAGAACCAAGTCCTCTGTTTTTTTCTTTTTTCACCTAAAATAACACATTAGATTAATGATGAAAATGTATACCTTCCAATTTTTATAGGACTTTTGTAAATGCCTGCTATGTTAAAGTTAAGAATAATCCGATCAAATCAACTTTATAGGTTATCTAACAGCAATTTAACCCTCAGTTTTACTCTTATTAGGTAATAGTTCCTCTTCTATTTACATATATTGGAATAAAACCTCCTCAAAGCCTGGAATCACTTTTTTGTTTTTATTTAAATTTATATTAGAAAAATTAATTGATTTGTTCAAATGTAAGAAAATAATAACTGGTGGAGACTAGACTCAAATTTAAAGATTACCTAAGCCCTGACCTCCCATATGCAGTGTTAGTAATTTACACATGTACACAGGCAAGCAGTATCCAATGTTTATATCTAATATTTCCTCTCATTAGTTCTTTCCAGTACTGTTCTTCAATAAACGTTTATGAATATCACTTATGGTTCTATGGTCAGATGTACAAAATATCCTGATCTCAACAGGTCAACTTTAATTGTCTCATTGATATCTAGTTATAGGTATGTGGATGACACAGAGTATTCTGAAAGGAAATGCAGTTTATACTTGGGAAACCTGGTCACATTCAATCATCAGTCTGTAAAGCATTCTGTGAAGTAATCATAACATTCATCTAACTAATTCATTTGGACGGAAACCATATGCATATAATATACTTAGCGTCAGAAATATGTTCTATACACTTTCACAGTATGAGTTATGGAGAAATTGCTAATCCTAGCATATGCACTTTTAATAAAATTTGCAGGTATAACTTTTGTCACCCCCTAAAAAAGTCAAAAATTAAAAAAAGTCAAGGAAAAACAAAAAATTTCGTGAGAAAATAACAAGGGCCTTTAGCCCTGTTTTCCGTTTTGCTGTGTCTGTGTAAACAATTTTTTTAACCAATATTTACTTTGGAAGTTAAAGCATCAAGAGACATTCTTTAAATTGTCTCATTTCCAAATGATTGTCATGAGCAATGGAATATAAAACTAAACCCTTGCCAATTCCACTGTTATATCTGTTAACAGTGGGAAGGGAATGAAGTCCTTCACCTGCAGCATAAGAATGTGCAGCCCAGCTTCTGGATTGGCTATGAGGATTGACCCAATGACCATGGAGGACTGACACCCATTATTAAAGGTGATTTCGCTCTGCTTCTCTCCCTGTAAGTAAGCGTTCTTCTATCCAGTACCTATGTATGTCACATCTTTCTTGACCTTAACACCCGCTCAACAGTTGTACTCTCCGGTTTGCTTTGAGAATATTGCACTTTTCTGTAACTCTTTTAACTACATTAGTTTGCATTTTTTAATCTCCCCATCTCCAAGACCTCTAAAAATCAGAATGTCCAGATTTCAATCCTTGCTCTCTTCTCTTTTTGTTTTACATTCCTTCCACAGGATATCTAATTGTTGTTTGTTGTGTGCCATCGAGTTGACTCCAACTCAAAGCAATCCTATAGGACGGAGTAGAACTGCCCCATAGGGTTTCCACAGCTGTAGTCTTTATGGAAGCAGATTGCCACTTCTTTCTCCTGTGTGGTGCCTGGTAGATTCCAACTGCTGACCTTTAGTTAACAGCCCAGTGCTTAACCACATATCTAATAGGCATGCCTAACTTAATGTATTCCAAACTAAACTTTTGATATTCATCCCCAAGCCTGTCCCTTCAACAAGTTTCCCAACCTTAGTAAATGGTAAACATGAAGTTATCCTTGATTCCCTTTTTTGCATATGTAACATCCAAATTTTATTGGCCAGAACTTCATAATTGTATATGAATTTGACTAGTTCTTGCCATTTCCATTATTAAAGTATTAAACCAAGCTAAAAATATCTCTTATTTAAATTAATGCAATAGGTTTCAAAAAAGTCTTCTCTACATATTCTAAAAAAAGTAGTCAGAATAATACTCTTAAAAGTTAGATTACTTAACACTGCTACTATCCTTTAACCTGACAGTGGGTTTCAATAATGGCATTCCCCTCAGTTTACCCTAGGGACAGATGGGGGCAGTATGGTACCACTTAGCTTTTCTAAAGCAGTATGGACATTTCAATCTTTAATGAGCTTTGACTGGAACCCATCACCTGTCCAAATAGCTGTTCACCAGTTGATAACTGAAACCCTTGTTTTATTTCAAGCCTTGCCACCAGATAACACTTTGCCAAATTTAGGACCTAATTTTTTTCTTGTAACCTATTTTGAGCCTGAAATTTGTTTAAATTACATGGGCAGTTCATGTACAGCCTGGAGAAAATTTGTTCAGTAAATCTGGTCATGATTTATTTCATACATTCAAAACATATATGCAGGTCAGATACCTTAATTTCTCCAAAGTATCAAGTATATTTTTGAATATAAGTATTTTAATTCTCTGTGAAAAAGAATAAAAATTTAAAAAAAGGAAATAAATTGTGTTAGTTTTCTAATTGTGCTTCATTCCAAAGATAAGAATGATTGTCAGTGTCTGTGGAAAATAACTCTTAAAAGTTGTGGGAAAATATTTTCTCTTCCCAATACACGGGTTATTATGCTCACACAGAAACTTGAAAAGTATAGAGAAGTACAAAAACGCCAAAAAGCCAAATCAGTTTTTAATAAATATAGATTAAAGAAAATAGGCAAAGAGGAAGTTCCTTCCACTGACACGTAATTGAAGTCTCCCAATTTGTGACTGAATATTCTCTGTTAAATTATTCTTTCAAAGACCAAGCAGGATAATGTATTCTTAGAATTTATTAAATTGAATTTCAACCTTTTAATTTATGGTATCCAAGATTCTGTAAAAGGAGCAAATAATGGCAAAATATTTTAAAATTTAGTTTTGGTCTTTTTTTTTTAACATGGAGTTTGAATCAACCAGCTGCTCCTTGAAAACCCTATGGGGCAGTTCTACTCTGTCCTACAGAGTCACTATGAGTTGGAATCGACTCAATGGCAAGGAGTTTGTGAATGATTTACTAGAACATACTCCACATTAGAATTTTTTGCCAAGTGTCATTTTAATTGTCTAATAAGAACCTTGGCAGAACACTTATAAACAAAACACATTGTTTAATAGATCTTAAAAGTAATCTAAAAAAATCAACAGATGGAATTTTATTATTTTAAATGAATATTCTAAAATATATTTAAAGAGCGATTAATAAAGAAAACAAAAACAACTTGCGTTTTAAAGTACTGTATACTTTGAAAGACCCTTCAGGAAATCTCCACGGATTCTCGGAATTATTAAAACCGATATGGTAATGTATATACAATTTGATCCTCTCTGACAAATAAAAATGTTTTCAGAGCGCTTAAGTGACTTCCACAAAACACACAATGTGATATACTAGAAAAAAAACTTTTTTTTTTTTTTAAATGTGTAATGGGCAGTTTATTTGGTTTCATTTTATCTCACTGCAAGATTTGCCATAATAATTAAAGGAAGGCGCAGGCTAACAAAAAGTCACCAATACAAAAATATTTCAATTTGAAAGCAGTTACTGTTTTATTAACTGACCAGATTACAAAAATAATCATGGTAGACACCTTAGTTCATCCTTCTAATAAGCCTGTTGATCTGGTCTTCCCTGTTGCCAGCATCTCCACCTTCTACAAAATGGATGGTCTTTTTCTCCATTCCACCTTCTGGAGGAGATAATTTGAAGGGCCACAGGAAGTTGTTTGCTTCTTTCAAGCATTTCAAGTATAGATCTCATGAATCAGATCCTCTATGCAGATTATGCCATATTTACCAAAAGATCATGCAATCAAAATGCTATCTTGTCAGGGCAATTCACTTCTTACTGATTTTGCCATAACCACGCTTGGAGATCAGTTCATTTACTGACTTCAGGTTTGGGTACCCCCACACAATATATGGTTCCAAAATTCTCAGCACATTAATTGAAGTCTTGTTGAGTTTAACAAAAGTGCCATTGAAGATTTGACCAAGGCCAAGAAGCTGCAACAACTTTTGAGCCTTTGGGCTCACACCATTGAAACCTGTGATCCTGATAACAGATGCTAACTTGGGTTCTGCAAGTACGTAGAAGTTACCAGCCTTTCTTACCATCCTAACCATTCTATTTCAGTTATGTACATCTGCCCATATTCCTTGTGATAGTGCTTAGCTTTTTCATAGATAAGCTTACTACTTGCTTTTCAAAGCATCTTTTGGGCAAACTTCTTTCTCAGACACTTGATCTTTAGTTCTGCAAACCTTCACTTTTCCTTAAGAGTTTCTGGCATAGGAGGAACCATCTTTTTCTTCTCCTTGAAACCCTCTTTGGTTCCAGCTAGAAAAAGAGCAGCAAAAAACCTTTTTAAACAATAAGATATGTATTTTAATTCTGATTCAGCCACTTCCTAATTGTACATGATACTGAATTTCTTTGATCTTCAATGCCCTCATTTATAAATTAGTGATATTGATTATGAAAACACAGTGCTGTTGTAAGTCTTAAATAAGATAATGGACATAAGCGCTTTGTACAACCCCTAGCATAAAATAGGTGCTGCATAAATCATATTCAGTATGGTTACTTATTAATAGGTAAAGGATGAATTGGTATATTAATCACAGTGTAATTTAATTAATAAAATAATGTTTAAAATAAGATTTCAATTTTTCTGTTTCTTTTTCCCCCCAATAAATGATGCTATCTTTCTAGAAATTATCTGGTAGCTGTTCAAGAAATTAAAATGGCTACCATATTTCAACCACATAAAATTACTCCTAAAAATTGCCTGATAGTTATTACTTTGAAGACATATTGTGAGGTCCTAAATTTTATGAGGAATTGTGTGATCTTTACATACTTATTATTTATTCTTTGAAAACACCATGTGGGGAAAAGCTCAGATATGTTATTATTCTAATTCTACCCATGAGGAAGTTAAATATTTAGAGAAATTTAGAAACTTACTCAAACTCGAGTAAATGTAAATAGCAGAAATAATTTGTATTTTGGATTTTGTTGTAAATATTTTTGTGTGCTTGTTATTAGTGCCTTGTGATTTCTCTATACAAAGCTTCATTCTCATCAAACAAATGCTTTCAACCTATTTTACCATTCTTTGCCTTCCTTTCATCTTCACCCTCTTCACTGAAAATATATCATTCTTAAGAGAGTTATGAATTTGTCCTTGACATAGTTTCATCATTTTTCAAGGAAAACATATTCTTTAACTCCTTATCCTACTGCACAAATGACTCCTTCTTAACATCCTTCAATGGCTACTTTATTTTGCTTCTGTAATTTATTATTAGAATGTTTGAACTCAGTTCTTGGTCCTTTCCCCCTCTCTACATTTATTCATATAGTGACTTCATCCACTATTATTGCTTTACATATCCTCTACACTCTCATGACTCCAAACTGATAACTGTAGCCTAGACCTCTTGCCTTATATATGTTCCTCTACTCTACTTTGATAGAAAATTGACTCAACATGTCTAAACTATAATCTTTATTTTCCTCATCCTGGACTCTACCTAACTGCTCTACTCACAGTCCTTCCAATCTCAGTTGCTGACAACTCTAATCTTCCAGATACACAAGATAAGAAACTGGTATTCATCGTTGACCTTGCTATCTCTCTCACAGGCCATATGCAACCTGTCAGGAAATCCTATCATAGCTCTGCCTTTAAAACATATCTATTTTTACTACTTGTTACCACTTTCCACAGCTACCATTTTATTTGAAGATACTATTATCTATCATCTGGGTTTCTGCCATAGCTTTAAAACATCTCCCTGCAATGTGTCCTAAATATAGCTGCCAGAATGGCATTTAATTACTGAGTCTTATAATGGCACTTCTCTGCTTAAAATCTTCAATAGTACCGCAAATTCCTTAAGATAGCCTAACAGATCAATTATCTTCTAAACCTATGTTAACTCTTTTGACCATTCTCCACCTTGATCACTCTGTGGTAGCAATATAGTAGGGTTGCCAGATTTAACAAATAAAATTATGCAATATTTGTTGTTGTTGTTGTTGCTAGTTGCCATCAATTCCTATTCATTGCAACCCCTTGTGTGCCGAGTAGAACTGCACTCTATAGGGTTTTCAAGGCTGTGACCTTTCAGAAGCAGATTGACAGGCCTTCTTTCCGAGACATCTGTGGGTAGGTTTGAACTGCCAATCTTTTGGTTAGTAGTCCAGTGCTTACCCAGTTGAACCACCCAGGAACTTTATGTAATACTTAAGACTAATAAATTTAAACACTAAAAAATTTATTTATTGTTTATCTAAAATTTAAATTTACTTGGGTGTCTTGTATTTTATCTGGCCTACTTTGTTCTTTAAATAGCATTACAACACTTACCCATGTATGTGCCTGTTTAACGTATGAAATTCTTTCAAGTCTTTCTTCTAATCTCTTCAATGAGGTCTAACCTGTCACATTATTTAATATGAAAATCTATTATTTATGGTCATTTGAGTCAAAGAGTAAGAACATGGACTCTGTTAAAATAAAATCACAGAGATTTATTGAGGAATAAAACAATTTGCAAATTAGGCAGCAACGCTGTAGAGAATACAAAGTTACTCCAAAATATATAGAGAGAGGTGTGCTTTTATAGTAAAAATGGGGAAGAAGAGCACATAATGGTTGCATGGTTACAGCCACAAGGTGGGTACATTATCAGCAATTCTATTTTCAACCACCTTCTTCCTGGAACATCTTGAGTAGACTAGTTCTCCTACAGTCACATTCCTGACCCCCAACACTTATTTGATAATAGTGGCTTGTGGCAAGAGCCAGGCAGGTTAAACAAGATGATTGATAGGGGGCCAGGGTCTCCTGGTTTCATCCAGAGAGAGGCCTAATGCTATATGCATATGAATGAGAAGTCAAGTTTACATTCTCAGGAATGCAGAAGAGGAGCTTGTAACAAAATGGAATTTGAATTCAGACCTTATGTCAGTCATTTGATTACACCCTGTGCCTCAGTTTTAGAGGTTTGCTATCACATTCCTCTGTTTTATTCAAGCGCCTGCTAGGGGGCACTCCACAGTGGAGTCACCTTTCTTCTACAGGGACATCTTAGGTATGCTGCAGGACCAAGTATCAAGAGTACCAGACCTTAAGGTCATTAAACAAATTTTTCCCTTCACCTTGCCATATCAAGAGGACTCATCTTTGGTGTGAGTTGACTTTCGTCAGGACAGTGCTGGAAACAGGGCTGAATTTGGAAGAACAACCTGGCGATCAAAATTACTAACTAAAGGTGTGAAATTGGTTACTCAGTTTCTTCAATAAATTTGGTTTCTTCTGAATACACGATCCTTTGTATAGTGAGAGGAGTTACAGTGGAGTTACATACATTAGATGAATAGTTCATAATACATTTTATTATACATACAATGATTATTATGATGATTAAGATAACTATCCTGGTCTGTACCAGTGAGCATAACCAGGAACTAATACCTTCAGGCAGCCAGCTAAAAATATCCAAAAGAAGAGATCCAAAATTGGGATGTATTGATTATAACCAAGTAGTCTTCTGTCAAACCTTTGTAATATCTTATTCTACTTCTCCTGTGGGATTTATTTAAGTACAACAGGAGGTGTTGGAGAAAGCACACACTCCTTCTTGTTGGGCTAAAATAATATCATGGACCAATCTATTATTCAACACTACTTTAACAAGCCCCGTGCATCTATCAGTTTGTCATAATGTGGTGGCTTGTGTGTTGCTTTGATGCTGAAAGCTATACCACCGGTATTTCAAATACCAGCAAGGTCACCCATGGTGGACAGGTTTCAGCTGAGCTTCCAGACTAAGACAGACTAGGAAAAAGGACCTGGAAGTCTACCTCCGGGAAAAAAAAAAAAAAATAGCCAGTGAAAACCTTATGAATAGCTGCAGAACATTGTCTGATATAGTGCCTGAAGATGAGCCCCTCAGGTTGGTAGGCACTCAAAATACGACTAGGGAACAGCTGCCTCCTCAAAGTAGAGTCAACTTTAATGACAAGGATGGACTCAAGCTTTTGGGACCTTCATTTGCTGATGCGGCATGACTCAAAATGAGAAGAAACAGCTGCAAACATCCATTAATATTTGGAACATAGAACGTACGAAGTATGACTCTAGAAAAATTAGATGTCACCAAAAATTAAATAGAATGCATAAAGATTGATATACTAGGCATTAGTGAGCTGAAATGGACTGGTATTGGCCGTTTTGAATAAGACAATCTTATGATCTACTCTGCTAGGATTGACAAATTGAAGAGGAATGGCGTTGCATTCATCATCAAAAAGAACATTTCAAGATTTTCCTGAAGTACAAAGTTGTCAGTGATAGCAAAATATCCATACATCTAAGGGAAGACCAGTTAATATGACTATTATTCAAATTTATGCAGCAACCACTAATCGAGATGTTTCAACAAATGGATGCAGGGCTAAAAGCACTCACTCACCTATGTTAAGAAATTTGGAAGACAGTTACCTGGCAAACTGACTGGAAGAGATCCATATTTGTGCCTATTTCAAAGAAAAGTGATACAACAGAATGCGGAAATTATCAAACATCATTAATATCACACACAAGTAAAATTCTGTTGAAGATCATTCAAAAGTGGTTGCAACAGTACCTCAACAGGGAACTGCCAGAAATTCAAGCTAGTTTCAAAAGACAGCTTGTTGTTGTTGCTGTTTGGTGCAGTTGAGTCAGTTCTGACTGATAGAGACCCTATGAACCACAGAACTAAACACAGCCTAGTCATGTGCCATCCTCACAATTGTTATGCTTGAGCCAAATGTTGCAGTCACGGTGTCAGTCTAGCTTGTTGAGGGTCTTCCTCCTTTTGTTAACGCTCTACCAAACATGATGTCCTTCTCCAGGGATTGACCCCTCCTGATAACATGTTCAAAGTATGTGAGATGAAGTCTCACCATCCTTGCTTCTAAGGAGCATTCTGGTTGTACTTCTTCCAAGACAGATTTATTTTTTCTTTTGGCAGTCCATGGTATATTCAATATTCTTCACCAACACCACAATTCAAGGCGTCAATTCTTCTGTCTTCGTTATTCATCGTCCAGCTTTCACATTCATCTGAGGTGATTGAAAACACCATGGCTTCTGTCAGGCACACCTTAGTCCTTAAGGTGACATCTTTGCTTTTCAACACTTTGAAGAGGTCTTTTGCAGCAGATTTGCCCAATGCAATGAGTCTTTTGATTTATTGACTGCTACTTCCATGGCTGTTGATTGTGGAAGCAAGTAAAATGAAATCCTTGACAACTTACTTCAATCTTTTCTTTGTTTATCATGTTCTTATTGGTCCAGTCGTGAAGATTTTTATTTTCTTTGTGATGAAATGTAATCCATAGTGAAGGCTGTGGTCTTTGACCTTCATCAGTAAGTGCTTCAAGTCTTCTTCACTTTCAGCATGCAAGGTTGTGTCATCTGTATAACACAGATTGTTAATGAATCTTCCTCCGATTCTGATGCCCTGTTCTTCTTCATATAGCCCAGCTTCTAGGATTACTTACTTAGCATACAGATTAAGTATGGTGAAAGGATACAACCCTGATGCACAACTTCCCTTACTTTAAACCATGCAGTATTCTCTTGTTGTTATCGAACGACTGCCTCCTGATCTATGTACAGGTTCCTCATGAGCGCAGTTAAGTGTTCTGGAATTCTCATTCTTCACAATGTTATCCATAATTTGTTATGATCCACACATTCAAATGCCTTTGCCTAGTCAACAAAACACAGGTAAACATCTTTCCAGTAGTCTCTGCTTTCAGCCAGTATCCATTTGACATCAGCAATGATATCCCTGGTTTCATGTTCTCTTCTGAATCTGGCATGAATTTCTGGCAGTTCCCTGTTGACATACTGCTGCAGTACTTTTGAATGATCTTCAGCAAAATTTTACTTGTGTAAGATATTGTTCAATAATTTGCACATTCAGTTGGATCACCTTTCTTGGGAATACGCACAAATGTGGATCTCTTCCAGTTGGTTGGCCAGTATCTGTCTTCCAAATTTGTTTGCATGGATGAACGAGCACTTCCAGCGCTTCTTCTGTTTGTTGAAATATCTCAATTGTGATTCCATCAATTCCTGGAGCCTTGTTTTTTGCCAAAGCCTTCAGTGCAGCTTGGACTTCTTCCTTGGAACCAGAGATGTCATTGCTAATGTCAAGTGGATCTTGGTGAAAGCAGAGAATACCAGAAAGATGTTTACCTGTATTTTATTGACTATGCAAATACATCCAACCTTGTGGATCATAATAAATTATGGATAACATTTCAAAGAATTGGAATTCCAGAACACTTAATTGTGCTCTTGAGGAGACTGTACATAGACCAAGAGGCAGTCGTTTGAACAGAACAAAGGAATATTGTGTGGTTTAAAATCAGGAAAGATGTTCATCAGGGTTGTATCCTTTCGCCTTACTTATTCAATGTATATGCTGAAAAATAATGTGAGAAGCTGGACTATATGAAGAAGAATGGGGCATCAGGTTTGGAGGAAGACTCGTTAACAACTTGCAATATGCAGATGACACTACCTTGCTTGTTGAAAGTGAAGATACTTATTGATGAAGATCAAAGTGTAATATGGATTACACTTTAACATAAAGAAAACGAAAGTCCTCACAATTGCACAAATAGGCAACTTAATGATAAATGGAGAAAAGATTGAAGTTGTCAAGGATTTCATTTTACTTGGATCCACAATCAACGTCTATGGAAGCGGCAGTCACAGAATCAAAAGATGCATTGCATTGAGTGAATCTACTGCAAAAGATCTCTTTAAAGTGTTAAAAAGCAAAGATGTGGCTTAAAGGACTAAGGTGTGCCTGACCCAAGTCATAGTATTTTCAATCTCCTCATATTCATGTGGAACCTGGAAAATGAACAAGGAAGACCTAAGAAGAATTGATGCCTGTGGGCAGCCTAGTGCTCTGACATGTCTGGTGTCCACTTTACCTGTTATAGGAGCTTAGCAGCCATGACTTCCCTATCAGCTTTTAACTGGTCGTCCTCTGCCTGTGATTTTTGCGGCTTATTAGGCTTGGGAGAATTGTGGCAACAGCCTCAATAAACTTGATTTGGCAAGTTCCTCACAAAACGTTTAGAATGTAATATGAAAATGAAAGTAGATAAGCAATCCAACAATAAATCCTGAAGAGCATCAATGCTAGGAAGCAGAGCTCTATTTGAGAGACTTTTACCTGGGATGACTCCCGTGGGTCCTTGGAGATGAAAGGGTTCAAGGGGTCCATCTTGGCACCAAAGCTCCAGAACCTTGACTTCTCCGGGGCTGCCGAAGAAAATTGGCCTTTGAATCCCACGTATCTGACACCAGCATATATCAAGAATAAGAATGTGCACCTGTTTAAATAAAAGGAAAGAGATTTATTTAGAAATAAAACAATTTGTAAGTTGGGCAACAACCCTGTAAAGAATACAAAGTTGCTCTGTAGTGTGGAGGGAAATGTGGGCTTTTATGGTAAAAATGGGGAAGAGGAGTGTGTGATGGTTGCATGGTTACAACCACAAGGTAGGTACACATCAGCAATTTTATTTTCTTCTACCTTCTTCTTGGAAAGTCTTGAGTAAACTAGTTCTTCTACAGTCACATTCATGATCTCTACCCTTATTTACTAAGAGTGGCTAAACCACATTCCTGACCTCCCAACCTTATTTGTTAAGAGTGGCTTGGACAAGAGCCAGGCTGGTTAAACAAGATGACTGATAGTGGGCCAGAGTCTCTTGGTTCTACCCAGCCAGAGTCCCAAGGCAATATGTATATGAATGCAGAGAAGTCAAGGTTACATTCTCAGGAATGCAGACGAGGAGCTTGTAACAAAATGGAGTTTTGATTCAGACCTTATGTCAACAATTTTATTATGCCAACTTCCTCAGTTTTAAAGGTATGCCAGCACACTTTACACTAAAGGATATTAAGTCATTTTGTTTACAAAGAGATCTCAAGTTCCCCAAACTGTGCCTAGCATATAGTAGATTCTCATTTGTTATATTGTATATAAAAGAAAGATGTAATTGATTGTAAACATATACGGCAATGCCAGTGTTTGTACTTTTTTTTTTTACTTGATATAAAAATACTACAAGGAAATACAAATGCTGTATATATGATTATTGTACTATCATCTCTATTAAGGTTGTTTCTACTTTCTTAGATATAATACAATGTTGTGGTCCGCCTACAAAAACAGAAGGACTCCCAAGTCCAAATTTGGTTCAGGTATAGATACTGAGGATGCTACACACACAGCCCCCACAAAAGTATGAAAAGATTTATTGTTTACATAATTGAGGCTGTCTGAGGAGAGTATGGCATGCTTCTGAAACAAGGAAATGAGATTAGCCTGAGCTTTTGTTATGGTTATAGGGTGGGGCCGGTGTGAGAATTCCTGAATGCAGAAAACAGCTTGCAAGTTTTTGAATCTCCCCTGGCCACCAAAGCTTGGAGAATCCATGCTTTCTTATCAGGTAACTCAGATATGGGACAAAGGGGGAATGGGGGGGGGCGTAAAAACTGTCAGCAGTCAAACATTACAAAATGGAGACAGATTCCTTATTACATACAATTATAAAATAATTGCAAATCCAGCCATACCTGCATAGGGTTTCAAATCTCAGATTTGATTTCACCATGTGACCTCAACAAAATGCTTACCTCCTTAAGTTCAATTGTCTCATCAGGGAAAATGGAGCTAATAAAGCCTCTTTATGAGCTTTTGTGAATATAAATTAAACTGTACATGTAGAAACATGCCAGCTATCTAGTAATACATGCTACTTCTATTCAATTCACTGTTACATGTTGCCAAGAAAAAGCATTACTACCTATACTGATTCTCTTCTTCCACAGCAATGAAACTCTTCATTTAATGAATTTAGCTAACAAATATTTATTGTACTCCCAATATCTGCCTTGAATTGTTCTAAGATCTTATGCTAAATCAGTGATAAAAATAGAAAAAAGTTCTCTTTTCTTGTAAAACTTACGTTCTAGGGTAGGGAGCAGACAATAAAAACATGTATATGAGAGAAATCTTATAATATATTAGAAAGTTCACTAATAAGAAGGGACACTGTGAGCAAATCCCACCTTTACTGATAACTACATAGTAAAGATCAGCATGAATAGAATTCCCACCTGGAAATGGATCCAGTCCTCACTTTGTCTCACTCTATCCTCATCAACAGCTGCTACAAGGGACACTTTCTCATCCCCAGCCACCCAGAGCAAGGTCACAAGCCACTCAGAGCTGAGTTATAGTTCTCAAGTTAGAAGGATCTTATCCTTTAGACTGCCAAATAGATGCCAGCCCGTGCTGGCTCTCGTTTTCCTCATGAATTTGTTAATTCCTTGGAGCCACTCAAAAATTCAAAAATTCAGACTTCTGGAAACATGCCCTCTAGGTAGAAGCACCACACAGTCCCTCCACAGCAAAGATCTGAAAAACTAAGCCAAACAGAGAAAACAGCAATCCTGAAACCCTAAAACATCAAATGAAGAGATAAAGAACTCAGCCAAACACCAAATGGAGTGAGAAAACTGACAGAGAATGGAGAGTGACGAGAGGTTCATGCAGAGGTCCCCTATCAGCTACTGCACTGCAGATCCACCATCTTGGACACCTATCAGAGACCAGCAACTAGGGGGTAGAAGAAAGCAGCTTCATGGAGCATTCAGCAGGAGACAGAACAACTGGTAATTGATGATACACACTTTCCCACCCCCACCCTTCTTCACCCCCACTCGGCTTCCTCTGCTTCCCATGGCCACAGTCTCTTGGATTCCACAGGCCAGCACTGACCGACTCCCTGAGTGCCATTTGTTGGCTACTGGTGTTGGTTTTTTCTGCTGCTTTTGATTTTTCCTTACCTCTCAACATCTGCCCCTCCTTTTGCTCAAATAACTGGCTCTGTGAACCATCTTTGCTTCTTCCTGGGTGGCTGTGGAGCTCCGTTCCAGTGTGGAGCTGCTTCCAGGTCTGGGATGCCATGCTGGTGGGATCCCAGAGCTTTTGTTTGTTTGCTTTGAATTGTTTCTTTGCTTTCTTTTCCTTTTCTCATGTTGGGATCCCGTTCTGGCCAAGCAGTGCTATGTAGCTTGGGACCTACACCCTCAGCTTGCGCAGACTGCAGAGGGATCCCTGAGAAAATTTCTTTTTTTTTTCCTGTGGATTTCGGGGATTTTCTTGTTCTTCTTTTTAAATTTCTTTTGTTTTCTTTTCTCTCTTTTTCCCTTTTTGTCTTTCTTCATTACTCAGTTTCTCATCTCTCTATACCTTCCTTCTTTTCCTGTCCCCTGAATACCTGGCTCTGAATTCCTCCACACCTTCTAGCCAGGCTGTACTGCAACACCTGGGAACAACTTCCCCAGACCTCGTACCACACCAGTGGGATCCCTGGGAGCTTTGCTGTTCTTTTTTCTTTCTAATTTGTGTTTATTAATTCTTTTCTTTTCTTTCTTCTTCTTCCCCTTTTTGTTTTTCTCCATTTAATAGTCTCTCATCTCTCCACTCCAACGGCAAGCTCGCCTAACACTCTTTTTTGTTTGTTTGTATGTTTTTGGCTCCTGTTCCTCTCTCCTCTCTCTCATACCCATCTTAGCTCCACACATCACAATCTCCCCCCTCCACCCTGCCTACATGCACCATGCACTTAACATCACACCACTAAGCAGCACAGGCACAGCCTACCGGAACCTGCCCTGCACAGATTGCCAACCTGCCCTGGTGGCTGTAGTAAGTGCCACAAACAACCCATCTCTGCAACTCCTCATCAGCTAGACCTGTCGTGCTGTACCATATCTGAGTGACTGACCCTGCCAATTGGAGAAGGAGGTGAAAAGTATCGTGCCCACAGACAAACAAACAACAAAGAACACACAGCCCACCTGCCCAGACATAGCCAAATTAAAAGAAAAAAAAGGATGAAACAAACAAATCTACAATCAATAAATGAGAAAAATAACTACTAAATGCCCCGAAGACAGCAAACAATATTAAAATATTTACAAAAACAGGACAGGCTGGTTCCAATAGGTGTCCAAAATAAAACACCAGATGACTTTCCAGTAGAAGAAAAGGCACTAGAACTACCTGATAGGCAATTCAAATCTCTAATACTCAGAATTATCCAAGAGTTGAAGCAAAAAGTAGACAAAAATGAGGACAAAATAGACAAATTCATGGAAAAGGCAGAAAAATTCATGGAAAATACAGACAAAAAATGGAAGAATTCAGGAAAATAATGCAGGAACAAAATGCCAAAATTAATTCACAACTAGAAATTATACAAAAACAATTAGAAATCCAAAAGATAAACAACAATTTTTCAGAAATGGACAGTGTCATAGAAGGGCTGAGGAGCAGATCTGAAACAGTGGAAGACAGGCTCAGCGGAATTGAAGACAAACACTTGGATACAACTCGGTTTGAGGAAAAATCAGAAAAAAGAACACAGAAAAATGAAGAGATCCTGAGAATTATGTGGGATACAATCAACACTAAAAATCTGCAAGTGATCAGAATTCCAGAAGAGGGGGAGAAAACAGAAGACACAGAGAGGATCATTGAAGAATTGCTGACAGAAAACTTCCCCAATATCATGAAAGATGAAAAGCTGACCATCCAAGAAGCTCAAAGAACACTGTCTTAGTCATCAAATGCTGCTACAACAGAAATACCACAAGTGGATGGTTTTAATGAAGAGAAGTTTATTTCCTTACAATAAAGTAGGCTATAAGTCCAAATTCAGGGCGTCAGCTCCAGGGGAAGACTTTCTCTCTCTCGGCCTTCTCATCAGTGTTCCCCCAGACTAGGAGCTTCTCAGCACAGGGACCCCAGTCCAAAGGACACGCTCTGCTCCTGACACTGCTTTCTTGATGGTATGAGGTCCCCCTGTCTCACTGCTCCCTTCTGTCTTTTATATCTCAAGACATTGCCTCAGGACACAATCCAGTCTTGTAGATCAGGTCCTGCCTTACTAACACAACTGCCACCCATCCTCCCTCATTAACATCATAGAGGCAGGTTTACAACATATAGGAAAATCACACAGCACCAGGAATCATGGCCTAGTCAAATTGATATACACATTTTTGGGGGGATGTAATTCAAACCATGACAAACCCCATGTAGGACAGACCCCAAAAGAAAGTCACCAAGGCATCTCATAGTCACAGTCACTAAAACCAAAGACAAACAAAGAATCCTGAGAGCAGCTCAAGAAAAACAAAAAGTCACATACAGAGGAGAAACCATGCAGGCAAGAAGGCAATGGGACGACATAGATAAAACCTTGAAAGAAAAAAATTGTCAGCCAAGAATAATATACCCTGAAAAACTCTCATTCAAATATGATGGTGAAATTAGGTCATTTCCAGATAAACAGAAATTAAGGGACTATGTAAAAACCAAACCAAACTTACGAGACTTATTAAAGGAAGTCGTTTGATCTGAGAACAAACAATATCAGACCACAGGCTGAATATAGGACACAGGATTGTACTAGCCAGATACCAACCTAGGAAATGAACTCTTAAGGACTATGCAAAACCAAAAGAATTATAACATGGAACCAGAGAGGTTAATCTGTAATGACAACAGCATCAGAATAATAAAAGAAGGAATAAATGGTGTAGATATAGAACCTCCTAATGGAGAGGAAATCAAGCAATACCATGTAATAACAGACCAGTTCAAATCTAGGAAGATAAGGGTAAATTTCACAGCAATCACAAAGAAAGTTAACAAACCTACTCATTGAAATAAAGAAGAAAAACATAAAGTCTCAGTAAAAACAAAACCTACAAAACAAAAGAAATGAAAAATAAATCCACAAAGAAAATGAACTCAGCACAGAAGACTAAGAGGCACAAAACTGGACGACATTATGCTGAGTGAAATAAGTTAATCACAAAAAGACAAATATTGTATGAGACCTCTACTGTATAACTCATGTAAAAGTTTACACACAAAAAGAAACAATCTTTGTTGTTTACAAGGGATCGGAGGAGTGGGGGGGAACTAAATAGGTAAGTGGTAAGTTTGGTGAAGGGTAGGACAGTACACATTACTGGGGAAGCCAGCACAACTTGAACAAGGAAAGGTCATGGAAGCTCCGTAGACACTTCCAAACTTCCTGAGGGACTGAATTGCTGGGCGGAGGGCTGTGGGGACAATAGTCTCGGGGAACATCTAGCTGAATTGGCATAACACAGTTTATAAAGAAAATGTTCTACATTCTACCTTGTTGAGTAGCATCTGGGGTCTTAACAGCCTGAGAGCAGCCATCTAAGATACTCCACTGGTCTCATGCCTTTGGAAGCAAAGGAGAATGAAGAGAACAGGAAACAAGGAAAAGATTAGTCCAAAGGACTAATGGACCACAGCTACTACGGCCTCCACCAGACTGAGTCCGGTACTGCTAGATGGTTCCTGGCTACCACCACTGGCTGCTCTGATCGGGATCACAATAGAGGGTCCTGGACAAAGCTGGAAAAGGACGTAGAACAGAATTCTAACTCCCAAAGAAAGACCAGATTTACTGGCCTGACAGACTGGAGAAACCCAGAGAGCATGGCCCCCGGACACCCTTTTAGCCCAGTGGTGAAGTCCCTCCTGAAATTCACCATTCAGCCGGGGATTGGACAGCCTCATAAAACACAACAGGACTAATGAGTCACAGCAGTCCAGGGACAAGGACTAGAAGGCAGGAGAGGACAGGAAAGCTGGTGATAGGGAACCCAAGGTTGAGAAGGAACAGTGTTGATATGTCATGGGGTTGTTAACCATTGTTATAGGGTAATATGTGTACTGTTTAATGAGAAAGTATTTGTTCTGCAAACCTTCATTTAAGGTAAAAAAAAAAAATTATCTATGTGAGATCCAATTGACAACAGCGACTCAAAACGTTTGATGGGAAGCCTAGGGGACAGTGAGTTGAAGATAATGGTGATGGAATAATTTGGAAAAGGATAGTGAGAATAGCAGCACAACTGGAAGAATGTAATTGATGTCATTGAATTGTACATGTAGAAACTTTCAAAATGGTGTAACTTTGGCTGTGTATATTTTCACCAAAAAAAAATCCTGAAGGTCGAGAAGGGAGTCTGTTGACATGTCATGGGGTTGTTAACCAATGTCATAAAACAATATGTGTACTGACAGTTTAATGAGAAACTATTCTGTAAACCTTCATCTAAAGTACAATAAAAAATTTAAAAAAACTCAAAAATTCCTTGAGTACTTATAGTTACCCATTTTTTATAAACAGAAAAGATGCAAATGAAGAGATGCACAGAGCAGAGTCTGGGAAGAATCCCAGCACAAGGCTTCTATTGTCCCCACCATTCCAAGAGCACACATTCTTACCAATCCAGGAAGCCAAAGCTACTTCTATGTTCATGCTCTTTTACTGCTTTATAACATAGTCATGATTGATTGAATCATTGAATATGTATGATTTAAATTATGCCCCCTTCCTTCCTGAGGTTAGCTAAGTAGGTGTGGACTTTGTAGCCACCAATCATTTGCACACATTTTTAAGTATTACCTGGTTGTTTTAGAAGACAAAGACAATTTGATTACTTAGGAAATTCTAAGAGCTGTCTTTCAGAAACCAAAGACAAGGGCCAAATCAAGTTTTTTGTCTCCAAGAATATAATGAATGTTATGGAAAAAATAATAAAACTCGTCTCACTGATTGAATTGTATCCCTCTAAAATATGTATCAACTTGGCTAGGCCACGATTCCCAGTATTATGTTGTTGACCTCCATTTTGTGATCTGATGTAATTTTCTTATGCATTGTAAATCCTAATCTCTGTCTGTGGTTAATGAGGCAAGATTAGGTTATGTTAAAGAAGATTAGGGTGGGATGCAACACCTTTACTTGGGTCACATCCCTGAACCTATGTAAGGGAAGCTTCCATGGGGTGGAGATGAGATAAAAAGAGAGAGAAGTGAGAAGAGAGAGAGAGACCTCATTACCACCAAGAAAGACCAGCTAGGAGAGGAGCACATCCTTTAGACCTGGAGTCTCTGTGCTGAGAAGCTCCTAGTCCAGGGGAAGATAGGTGACAAAGACCATAGTTTACAGAGACAGAAAGCCTTCCCTGTAGCTGGCACCCTGAATTCAGACTTCCAGCCTTCTAAATTGTGAGAGAATAAATTTCTGTTAAAGCCATCTACCTGTGGTATTTCTGTTATAGCCATCTACTAGTGGTATTTCTGTTATATCAGTACTAGATAACTAAGACAACTTGGTAAGGGGAATTGGAAATGCTGAGGTCAAGTTCATGTGAGGCTTCAGTGCTAAATAGAGTGGTCAGGGTAGTCCTTATTCAAAAGGCAGTATCTGAGCAAAGACTCGAAGGATCCAAGCAGGAAAAAAGCATTCTAAGCAAAGGGACAGGGGGGAAATTTTCCTAATATAGGGACATGTTAGACTTCGTCAGGATTTAGGCTTTAATTCTGAGTGAAATTAAGAACGATAGCAAAGTTTTGAGCAGAAGAGTAAAATTACAAAAATTACAGTCTAAGATTTCCACTCCAGCTGCTGTGTTGATGATAGCCTCTAGAGAGACAAAGTTAAAATCAAAGAGACCTGATAGACAATTGCAATAGTTTAATTAATAGGTGGTTGTGCCTGGAATATTGATAAAGCACTTAAAGTGAAAAAGAATTATCAGATTTTGGATATATTTTAAAGAAAAGACGAAGGGAGATTTCAAATGGATCAGAAAGTAGTCAGTGAAGACCCCAAAGTTTTTGACTGACTTAGCTACTGAGGTATAGAATTGATAAAATATGTTTTTTTTTAGGGGAAAGATTATCAGCTTTGTATGAGTATCACTTTAAAAACGGTAGAATTTGAGATATTTATTGGACAACTTATTGGAGATATTGTGTAGGAAGTTGGATATAGCGTTCTAGAAAGAGTTCTAAGCCAGAGATAAAAATGTAGGATTTTTTGGAATACAGATATGTGTAAGGAGCCTGGTGGTGCACTGATTAAGTGCTAGGCTGTTAACCAAAAGGTTGATGGCTAGAATCCACCAGCTACTTGGTGGGAGAAAGATGTAGAAGTCTGCTTCCATAAATATTACAGCCTTGGAAAACTTATGAGACAGTTCTACTTTGTCCTACAGGGTCACTATGAGTCAAAATCAACTCGACGGCAATGGATTTGGTTTGCTTTGGTTTAGATGATATACGCAGCCTTGAGACAGCATGAAATCAACAAGCCATGCCTGTCAATAAAGAAAGAAAGAACGTCAAGATCTTGAACACTCCAAACACAAAAGAAAACAAGAAAGGAACCGTTAAATGATTAGCTGGATACACGTCATGTCCACTCAGGAAAAAAAAAAAAAAAAAATCTTACCTTTGCTTGAACTGAGTAAGTGAAGAAATTCTGGCCTAAAGAATTTAAGTGGACAGGTTATTTGGCAGATTGAGCGATCAACCTGAAAGACATATATCAAATGCCATTTCCCTTGTCTTTTTTGTTCCCTTTCCATCTTGCTACTAATGATACAGACATAATGGCTGTATCTCTAGGTAGCTTCTTGGATCCTAGAAGAAGAACTCACCCTGGGGATGGCATATTAAATAGCTGGAAGATGCTTGGATCCCTGGAGACCTTGTGAAATAGTACCACCACACCAAATCTGGACTGCCTTTAATCCACCATTTTACACGAGAAAGAAAAATTTCTATCTTGTTTCAGCCCATCTAACTTTGAATCCTATTACTTTCAGGTGAAATTAATCTCAAGGGATAGATTATAATTAAAGAAACAAAAAGCAGAAGAGAATGTACTATTTTTATTCTTATTATAATAAGGAATAAAATCTTCTAATCATATCAACTTAGTTTGTAAAGTATTATTTGTAATATCATTATGTAAATATTTTATTTCTCTTTCTGTTTCCTTTCTTAGATGTGGGGAAGAAATAATAGCTATTGTTTATTTAACAGCAAGTAATTTAAGAAAATATGTATAATACTTTTCAAGCAATCACTGTGCTAATATGGAGTAGGTAAGGTGCTGTGATGGTTAAGATTGTGTGTCAACTTGGCTGGGCCATGATTCTCAGTGTTTTAATGTAATCACTCCCGTGATTGAATATACTGTGAGTAGCCAATCAGATGAAAGGGAGTCTCCTTGGGGGTGTGGCCCACATCTGTATATAAGCAGACATTCTGGCTTTTTGCTCTCTCTGGATCCTGCGGCTGCTTCCTGTCTTCTCATCTCCAGTTCTTGGGACTTGAGCTGTCAGCTTATCTGCCAAACCTGGGATTTGCTGATCTGTACAGCCTGTGAGCGGGAGCCCTGCTGGTCTTGGACTTGTCAGCTTCTGTGGCTGTGTGACTTGGAAGAGGCCTCTACTCTGATCCACGGACTTGGGACGTTCTAGCCTCTACAATCGTGTGAGCAGTTTCCTTGATATAATCTCTCTCTCTACGTATATATTTATATACTTTACTGGTTTTGCTTCTCTAGAGAACGCAGCCTAAGACATTTGGTACCGAGAGTGGTTCTAGAGAAACAAAATTGTAAGGATGAGTTTTCTAAATTGGTTCTCAAGTCTGGTTAGTCATAAAGACGTTGATGACTCTGTTTCCAGCAGTAGAGGTCACTGCTAGTCCAGGGAGCGAGGTGGTGATACAAATACTCAAAATATCACCACTGGTAGATCAGGTATTGGTGAAATGTGAGGCTCAGGGTGAACACATGTGTGATATCTTTCTACAGCTTTGTCAGAATGAGAAGTATAAGGAAGCTGGTTGGTTTGTCCTACTTTGGCTTGACAAACTGATGAAGGAAAGAGATGTGCTCAGGGCTTCAGAGTCAAGGATCAAGTGCTGCATACATGACCTCAAGGGTTCCACTTGTGCTTTGAAAGAAAGCCTTATTTCTTGTAGGAACGGAGCCAAAATTGCTGAAAACCAAACCCAGAGTCTTATTGTAAGACTGGCTGAAATACAATGCCAGCTCAATTGCAAACCTCAAGACGTGTCAGAAGTTAAAGTAAGGTCATTGATTGGGAAGAGATGGGATCCTGAGACTTGGGATGGGGACGTATGGGCAGATAATCAGGAAGCTGGGGACACTGAGCCCCTAAATTCCATTGAATCACTCCTGCCAGCAGAACCAATCCCATCTGAAGAGATTACTTCATGTTTGTCTGCTAAATCACCCTGCCCAGAAAAACCATTAGCCCCTCCACTCCCATCTGAGGAGATTAGCCCTAGCCCAGCTGCCTCTAAAGAGCACTTGCCTGAGTCATGGCCTGGAGCATCACTGAGGCAGATGCTTTACAAGATATTGCTGAATGTTCTCAAAATAATTCCACACTACGGATTCTGGCTTCTAGACCTATAACTAGTCTTAAGTCCCAGCGAGCCCCAAAAGGTGAAGTACAAAGTGGAACCCAGGAGTAGGTACACTACACTCCAAAAGAACTACTTGAGTTTTCTAATATGTACAAACAGAAACTTGGGGAATCTATGTGGGAATGGTTATTAAGGATGTGGGATAATGGTGCAAGGAACATAAAGATGGATCAGTTTGAGTTTATTGATATGGGTCCACTAAGCACAGACTGTTCCTTCAATGTTTCCGCTAGAGAAGTTAGGAAAGGATCTAATAGTTTATTTGGTTGGGTTGCTGAAGCATGGATTATGAGGTGGCCGACACTAAATCAAGTTGAAGTACCAGACCTGCCTTGGTATACTGTAGAAGAAGGTATCCAAGGGCTTAGGGAAATTGGCAAGCAAGAGTGGATTTATCAAGTTAGACCCACAGACCCACAGATGGAGTGCCCAGAGGACACACCTTTTACCACAACTGTGAGGAACAAATTTGTGAAGAGAGCTCCAGTATCCTTGAAGACTGCTGTCATTGCTATTTTATTTAAGTCAGATTTGACAGTGGGAACTGCCCTAACTGAATTAAGACACCTAACTACAATGGGGTTGATTGGACCCTGTGGTAGTTGGGGTCTAGTGTTCGCACTCAATCAACAAAGACAAGATGGGCGTACTTACTGTAATGGACAGAGGAGTCAAAGCGGTAATCAGAATAGTCTGACTCGTATGGACTTATGGCTTTGGCTACTTAGTCATGGTGTCCCTAGGAGTGAAATAGATAGGAAATCTACTAAATACTTACTTGATCTCTACAAACAGATGAATTCTAGGTCAGGTGAACAGCAGTCTAACTTGAATCGCCAGAATAGAGAGTCACGGTCCCTCAATCAATTCCCAGATTTGAGTGAGTTTAAAGACCCACAACCCCTTGAATGAAGGGGAGGCTGAGTCCCCTTGAGGAAGAACTCCAATACATTGCCAAAAATTTTTACTGTTAATCTTTCTTCCCACCTTTGCCAAAGGGATCTACAGCCTTTTACAAGAGTGACTGTTCACTGGGGAAAAGGAAATAATCAGACTTTTCATGGATTACTGAATACTGGTTCTGAGCTGACGCTAATTCCAGGAGACCCAAAACGTCACTGTGGCCCACCAGTCGGAGTGGGGGCATATGGAGGTCAGGTTATTAATGGAGTCTTGGCTCATGTCCATCTCACAGTAGGTCCAGCGTGTCCCCGAACCCATCCTGTAGTGATTTCCCCAGTTCCAGAATGCATAATTGGAATAGATACACTCAGAAACTGGCAGCGCCCCCACTTTGGATTCCTGACAAATGGAATAAGGGCTATTATGGTAGGAAAAGCCAAGTGGAAGCCATTAGAACTGCCCCTACCTAGGAAAATAGTAAACCAAAAGCAATACCACATTCCTGGAGGGATTGCAGAAATTACTGCCACCAGCAAGGACTTGAAGGATTCCGGGGTGGTGATTTCCATCACATCCTCATTCAACTCGCTTATTTGACCTGTGCAAAAAACAGATGGATCTTGGTGAATGACAGTAGATTATCGAAAACTCAACCCGGTGGTGACTCCAATTGCAGCTGCTGTTCTAGATGTAAAATTTCACCGCTTGAACAAATTAATACATTTCCTGGTAACCGATATGCACCTATTGATCTGGCTAATGCTTTTTAGTCCATACCTGTTTCAAAGGACCAACAGAACCAGTTTGCCTTCAGCTGGCAAGACCAGCAATACACCTTCACTCGCCTACCTCAGAGCTACATTAACTCTCCAGGCCTATGTCATAATTTAGTCTGCAGGGACCTTGATCGCCTTTCCCTTCCACAAGACATCACACTGGTCCATCACACTGATGACATTATGCTGATTGGACCTAGTAAGGAAGAAGTGCCAATGACTGGACTTATTGCTAAAACAGTTGTGTACTAGAGGGTGGGAGATTAACCCCACAAAAATTCAGACACCTTCCACTTCAGTGAAATTTCTAGGGGTCCAGTGGTGTGGGGCATGTCTAGACATTCCTTCTAAAGTGAAGGATAAGTTATTGCATCTTGCTGCTCCCACAACTAAAAAGGAGGCACAGTGCCTAGTGGGCCTCTTTGGATTTTGGAGGCAACATATTCCTCATTTGGGTGTGCTACTCTGGCCTATTTATCAAGTGACTTGAAAAGCTGCTAGTTTTGAGTAGGGACCAGAACAAGAGAAGGCTCTGCAACAGGTTCAGGCTGCTGTGCAAGCCGCTCTGCCACTTGGACCATATGATCCAGCTGATCCAATGGTGCTTGAAGTGTCAGTGGCAGATAGAGATACTGTTTGGAGTCTTTGGCAGGCTCCTATTGGTGAATCACAGCACAGACCCTTAGGATTTTGGAGAAAAGCTCTGCTATCCTCTGCAGATAACTACTCTCCATTTGAGAAACAACTTTTGGCTTGTTAGTGGGCCTTAGTAGAAACTGAACACTTAACCATGGGACAGCAAGTCACCATGAGGCCTGAGCTTTCCATCATGAACTGGGTGTTGTCTGACTCACAGACCCACAGCAGCATTCCGTCATTAAAAGGAAGTGGTATATTCGAGATTGGGCCCAAGTAGGACCCGAAGGCACAAGTAAGTTGCATGAGGAAGTGGCCCAAATGCCCATGGTCTCCACTTCTGTCACATTACTTTCCATCTCCCAGTCTGCACCTACAGCCTCATGGGGAGTTCCTTATGCTCAATTGACTGAGGAAGAGAAAACTCGTGCCTGGTTTACAGATGGTTCTGCGTGATATGCAGGTGCCACTAGGAAGTGGACTGCAGCAGCACTACAGCCCCTTTCTGGGACCTCCCTGAAAGACAATGGTGAAGGGAAATCCTCTCAATAGGCAGAACTTCGAGCAGTGTACCTGGTTGTTCACTTTGCTTGGAAGGAGAAATGGCCAGATGTTCAATTACATACTGATTCATGGGCTGTGGCCAATGCTTTGGCTGGATAGTCAGGGACTTGGAAGGAACATGATCGGAAAATTGGAGACAAGGATTTATGGGGAAGAGGTATGTGGATAGAGTTCTCAGAAAGGGCTAAAGAAGTGAAGCTATTTGTGTCTCATGTGAATGCTCACCAAAGGGTGACCTCAGCAGAGGACGATTTTAACAATCAAGTGGATAGGATGACGTGTTCTGTGTAAACTGTCATCCTCTTTCTGCAGTTACTCCCATCATTGCTCAATGGGATCATGTTCAAAGTGGCCATGGTGGCAGGGATGGAGGTTATGCATGGGCCCAGCAGCATGGACTTCCATTTACCAAGGCTGACATGGCCACAACCTCTGCTGAGTGCACAATCTGTCAACAGCGGAGACCAACACTGAGTCCTTGTTATGGCACCATCCCTCAAGGTGATCAGCCAGCAACCTGGTGGCAAGTTGATTACATTGTGTCAGAATGGCGACGGTGACGGTAACCAACTGCACAACTCTTACAGAGAAGTGGGGCCAAGGAGGGTCACTCAGAGGAGTCGACCCCGGCTTCAGTCCCAGGAATTTATTTATAGTCAATACAGCAAGTTGTGAAGCAAATCACAGAACAATGGGCTTTGGGTGAATAACAATAAGTTTCAGGCAAGGGAGAATGGACTTCAGGTAAACAAGCCCATCAGTAACGGGACAATAGGTTTTGGAAAAACAAGTCATGACAAGTCTCAACATGTTGCTGACAAGTCTCAACATGCTGTGTGCAGCATGTGGGCCCTTGACGGGCTGAAGTTGTCACTGGTGTAGCCATATTTCAATGGCACATATCCCCACATTTCCCCCCTTTTGTTTAATTAATGGAATAAGAATCAAGAGGGTTTTCACTGGTCCAACAAATGCCCGTTTGAATAAAGTAAAATTTTCTTTACGAGATATAAGCCAAGATTATCTTAGCTATTGTC
>NW_004444342.1:150591-152099 GCF_000243295.1 Trichechus manatus latirostris | reverse complement strand
CATACCCTGATTGTTGGACCAATGGGTTTCCTCTGACTCTCATTTTGTAAGCTAAACACTATCTTATAACATTCACTAAGATTAAGCAAACAAGCAATGATTTACACAAATTCACTATCTATTAAAAAGGAATCATCTGAATTAGAGACCTATCTATACAGAAGCATCTAAGCTAGAAGAAGCAGAAAATATAGAGGAATTTACACATAAGAACTTCTTATTAGGAAAGTACTGATTAACAAGATAAGATAGGAAGGGTCTTCTTAAGAGGTCTTCAAATTTTTCCGTCTCTTGTTTAGGTAATTGATAGCTAACGGTCCAGGTGTAGAAGGCTGACTTTTGTTGGTGATGGGAGATCTTCAGGGAATAGAGACATCGGACGACTACAAGGAAGCACAAGACTATTAGATATCTTATAGCAAAAAGGATCTAAACACGGAGATTGAGTCCAGAGAACCAACGTATAGGATTAAGCCAGTAGGCAAAATCATTAAGTGTAGTAAGTGTAATATGATTAGATTCTGCTTGTAGTTTCAAGAGTTGTTCTTGTAACTGGAATTTACACATACCTGTTGAGAATTGACGGTTACATGGGAGACCATAGCTAGAAACAGATTTTCAGGTGTAAGTGGGGCACCTGTAGTTGAGAGGATATACTCAGCTTTGGAGGAGAGGGCTTTTAGACCTCCCCATTTTACCGGTATTGCAGAGCTCTGTTGTTCATTGTCCTTCCCCAGGGGAGGGGGTGATGTTGTCAGTTGTGGCTGTGGAGTCGGATAGGATGGCGGCCCCGGCAGCCACAGCAGGGGCAGCGGTGGCGGTTCCCAGCAGAAGGGTGGTGGCTGTCGCTGGGTCATGATATGGTTTTACTAATTGGGCGGGAATCCAAAATGGACCTGTAGGAGACAAAACAGCCACATACCCTCACCCCCAGGTTAATAATTCTACAGGTCCTTGCCAGACAGAGGGATTTTGAGGATCTTTACAGAGGACCTGTGGGCGAGGTCGGGTTTCAGGGGAGATAAAATGTTGTTCTGCAGTGGTACGACCATCTTATCAACCGATAAAAAGTTAAAAGTAATGAGAGCTTTGGCAAGTCTTTCATTCTGGTCAAATTGTCTGCACCCATCATCTCCCCCCTTTTGTTTATTTAAGAGCTGTTTGAGAGTATGATGGGCACGTTCAATTATGGCTTGACCTTGAGGGTTATAAGGAATGCCAGTGGTATGAAGAATATTCCAAGTGGCACAAAATTGTTGAAATTTAGCAGAAGTATATACAGGACCATTATCAGTTTTAAGGGCTTGGAGACATCCCATGGTTGCAATGGCTTGGGTGAAGTGACAACAGGCATGAGTAGAACGTTCTCCGGAAAGGGCTGTAGCATAAAGAAACCCAGAACATGTATCTATGGACACATGAAGATATTTAAGTTTCCCAAAGGGAGGATAGTGTGTTACATCCATTTGCCATAATTGATTGGCTACTAGACCACGTGGGTTGATGCC
>NW_004444342.1:114495-149223 GCF_000243295.1 Trichechus manatus latirostris | reverse complement strand
GGACAGGCTTAAGAGCCTTATCAACATAATATTGACAGATAGTTGGACTATTGACCATGCCCTGTGGGAGAACAGTCCACTCATAACGTTGCATAGGATGACAATTATTCACAGCGGGAACTGAGAAGGCAAATTTAACACAGTCATTAGGGTGGAGTGGGATAGTAAAAAAACAAATCTTTAAAATCAATAATGATAATATGATATGTTTGAGGAATACAGACCGGATTGGGGACTCCTGGTTGAAGAGGTCCCATAGGGACAAGACTTTGATTAACAGCCCATAAGTCATGTAGGAGCCTCCATTTTTCGGATTTTTTAGGGATACAGAAAATAGGTGTGTTCCAAGGGCTGCAGGAAGGTCGGATGTGTCCAGCCTCTAACTGTCCTTGTAGAAGTCTTTTAAGGTGTTCTAGTTTTTCTTCTTTGATGGGCCACTGCTCAACCCAAACAGGAGGGCCAGGTATCCAGGCTAATTTTAACAGAGGGTCTGTTTGAGCAGTGGCCCTTATGAAAAATCCTGAGGGGTGTCAATTTGAACATTCCACTGGGAGAGTAAATCTCGTCCCCATAATATAGTAGGTAAAGGAAGGATAAAGGGACAGATAGAATCGGGCTGTCCATCAGGGCTATAGCAAACAATGGGAAGTGTACTTTGAAAAGGACACTGTGCTCCTCCAACTCTGGCGAGGGTTTCAGCTGTCTGTTTCTTGGGCCAAGAAGAGGGCCGGGAGAAAGCCCTTCTTTCTCACAGCCTTCTCACAAACACCTTTCCATAAGAGACTCATGTTGTGAGGAATCAGTCTCAGGAGGCGTGGAAGAAGGAGGGTCATAAATATTTTCTTTGCTAGGGGAGGGAGCCAAAGGAGCTGCCTGTAAGGGCTGCAGGGCAAGGTGGCAGTGATGCCAAACAATAAGAACTGAAGCTGGGATGTTCATGTCGCGAATGATGTTACCGATACATTCCCATGCTTCTACATCAAGGTTTCCCTGCAAAGGATACCAAGGACAGGCAGATTTAATTAAAAGCAGAAGTTAAGTAAGAGCTTCTTCTGACACCTTAAGCTCAGAGGCCTTTAACAATCCTAACAACTGGGTTTTGTGTTGATGCTGCTCAGGAGAAAGAGAATTCCCCATAGTGAGGAAGAAAAGGAAAATGAAGGAAAGAATGACATTAAAGTTCCTGGCCTGAAGCCTGAAATCCCTTGACAGCGTTTGGGAAAGCCCCGCTGCCCTTGGGCTGTGCCTTTAAACAGCCTGAATTGAGAGCGTTCGGAGCTCCGCGGAAAGCCCTGCCGCCCTCAGGCTGTGCCTTTAAACAGCCTGAAACGGACACGTCCTATACTTACACCTGAAGAGATTTGAGTGTGAGGGCATCTACGGCTTCCTCACATGGGGCACCATCTGTTGGGACGGCGACGGTAACCAACTGCACAACTCTTACAGAGAAGTGGGACCAAGGAGGCTCACTCAGAGGAGTCGACCCTGGCTTCAGTCCCAGGAGTTTATTTATAGTTGATACAGCAAGTAGTGAAGCAAATCACAGAACAATGGGCTTTGGGTGAATAATAATAAGTTTCGGGCAAGGGAGAATGGACTTCAGGTAAACAAGCCAATCAGTAACAGGACAATAGGTTTTGGAAAAACAAGTCGTGACAAGTCTCAACATGTTGCTGACAAGTCTCAACATGCTGTGTGGAGCATATGGGCCTTTGAGGGGCTGAAGTTGTCACTGGTGTAGCCATATTTCAATGACACATATCCCCACAACATTGGACCACTTCCATCATGGAAAGGGCAGTGTTTTGTCCTTACTGGAATAGACACTTAGTCTGGATATAGATTTGCCTTCCCTGCATGCAATGCTTCTGCCAAAACTACCATCTGTGGATTTGCAGAATGCCTTACCCACCATCATGGTATCCCGCACAGCGTTGCCTTAGATCAAGGGACTCACTTCACAGCAAATGAAGTGCGGCAGTGGGCCCATGCTTATGGAATTCACTGGTCTTACCATGTTCCCCATCATCCTGAAGCCGCTGTCTTGATAGAATGATGGAATGGCCTTCTAAGGACACAATTACGGTGCCAGCTAGGTGGCGATACCTTGCAGGGTTGGGGCAATGTTCTCCAGGAGGCTGTATATGCTTTAAACCAGCGTCCAATATATGGTGCTGTTTCTCCCATAGCCAGGATTCATGGGCCCAGGAATCAAGGGGTGGAAATGGGAGTGGCACCACTCACTATTACCCCTAGTGACCCACTTGCAAGATATTTGCTTCCTCCCCTTGACCTTATGCTCTGCAGGCCTAGAGGTCTTAGTTCCAAAGGGAGGAATACTCCCACCTGGAGACACATCACTGATTCCATTGAACTGGAAGTTAAGAATGACACCTGACCACTTTGGGCTCCAGATACCTCTGGATCAACAGGGAAAGAAGGGAGTTACCATACTGGCTTGTGTGATTGGTCCTGATTACAAAGAGGAAATCAGACTGATTCTACATAATGGAGGTAAAGAAGAGTATGTCTGGAATGCAGGAGATTCCTTGGGGTGTCTCTTAGTACTACCATGCCCTGTGATTAAAGTCAATGGAAAACTACAACAACCTAATTCTGACATGACTACTAATGACACAGACCCTTCAGGAGTGAAGGTTTGGGTCACCCCACCAGGCAAAGGACCATGACCAGCCGAGGTGCTTGTTGAGGGCAACGGGAATACAGAATGGGTGGTGAAAGAAGGTAGTTCTAAATACCAGTTACTGCCACGTGACCAGTTGCAGAAAAGGGGACTGTAATTGTCATGAGTATTTCTACTTTGTATGTGTGCATCAAATATTTTTGTTGCCTTCACATATAAAATATAAGCTGTAAACAGGGCTAGTGTGTTTTCGATTGTACTCTTGTTAGTTGTATCACGTTAGGTGCAAGTATGACTTTCTAATTGTTTTATTCAGAGATTATGTATGGTTTAAGGAGATATGTACAGGTGCCAAGTTGACAAGGGGTGGACTGTGATGGCTAAGATTGTGTGTCGACTTGGCTGGGCCATGATTTTCCATGTTTTAATGTAATCACTCCCATGATTGAATATACTGTGAGTAGTCAATCAGATGAAAGGGAGTCTCCTTGGGGGTGTGGCTCGCATCTGAATATAAGCAGATGTTCTGGCTTTTTGCTCTCTCTGGATCCTGAGGCTGCTTCCTGTCTTCTCATCTCTGCTTCTTGGGACTTGAGCTGTCAGCTTATCTGCCGAACCTGGGATTTGTCCATCTGTACAGCCTGTGAGAGGGAGCCCTGCTCTCCGACCTGCCGATCTTGGGCTTGCCAGCTTCTGCAGCTGTGTGAGGGAGAGGCCTCTACCCTGATGCACGGACTTGGGAGGTTCTAGCCTCTACAGTCACGTGAGCTGTTTCCTTGATATAATCTCTCCCTCTATGTATATACGTATACACTTTACTGGTTTTGCTTCCCTAGAGAACCCAGCCTAAGACAGGTGTCAAGAGTTTTTGAACTGGTGAATTATAGAAAGACATTATAAACAGAGTCTCTGTATGAGTATAAATTTTTAAATGGTAAAGATTTTGACTACTACTTTTTGAAGTTTTTAACAAGGAAATCCTTTCTAAATTGTGTTATTACATAAGACCACATTACATAAAATAGATAAAAGCAAAGTGGTTTGGTTTGGGAAGTTCTCTTGTTTTCCAGAGCTTTGAACCAATTCGAGCCAGTTGAGTCATGGCCAATGAAGCAAAACTGGAACAAACTCGAATTTTAAAAATTTGGGCAATCCAGGACCATAACTGGAATGGGAAAAATTATGAGTCAAAGCCCTGGAATGAAAGACTCAGAAGTGTAGTGAGCCCTTTCAGGAGCCTGATGGGTGAGGTTGGATTATTGCCAAGACTGAGAAGAGTGACACACATTTAAGGCAGCAAGGTTGACTACCATCTTTGAGTGAGACACCACTGTTTCTGACTCTGTGCAAAATCTGACTGGCAAGAGATTTGGTTGCTATGCAACACATACACTGCCCTTGTTTTCTAAGAGAGAGATTAAGTTTCTAGCTGAGCTTTGAATATTAATTTTCCCCATTCCAGTTATGGTTCCGGTTCACCCCAATTTTTAAAATTTGGGTCTCTTCCAATGTCACTTTCTTGGACATGAGTGAATCTGGAAGAACTAATTCAAAGCCCTGTTTTTTTCACTCAATCCATCATTCAATAAAGCAGTCTTAAGATATCAAACAGTGTATCACATTGAGAAAATCTACTGCAAATGTCCTCTTTAAAGTTAAAAAGCCAAGATGTCACTTGGAGGACTAAGCTGCACCTGACCCAAGTTATGGTATTTTCAATCGCCTCACATGCATGTGAAAGCTGGACAATGAATAAGGAAGACTGAAGAGTTGATGCCTTTGAATTATGGTGTTGATGAAGAATATTGAATATATCATGAACTGCCAGAAGAATGAACAAATCCATGTGAGAATAAGTACAGCCAGAATGCTCCTTACAATCAAGGATGGCAAGACTTCTTCTCAACATGCTTTGGACATATTATCAAGAGGGATTTGTCCCTGGAGAAGGACATCATGCTTGGTAAAGTAGAGGGTCAGTGAAAAAAAGGAAGACCCTCAACGAGATGGATTGACACAGTGGCTGTAACAGTGACCTCAAACATAGCAACAATTGTATGCATGATGCATAACTGGACTGTATTTTGTTCTGTTGTACATAGGATTGCAATGAGTTGAAACTAACTTAACCACACCTAAAAACAATAGCAAGATATCTCTTGAAGCTATCAAACAGAGTAAAAATTTTAAAACCCTGGAAAAGTTTTAGTTGACATAATTTCAAAATGTACTGAGAAAGTTATTTTCCTTCATATATGTTCTGGACCAGAATTTTGGCCATATTAGCATTTGCCAGGAATCCTCTTCTGTCTTTGAGACTATGGTACTTGGAAAATAATTTTTGGGGAATTGAACCAACTGCTAAAAGTCTTTAAGTTGCTTGTCAAATTCTAGGTAAATAAAATCATAGCTTTGCATTTCAGAAACACCCATGCATAAATTTCCTTTTTTCTTCAGAGACTTTGCTTGTTGCTGTAAACGAGAACACACACACAGTTACCTGTGATTCAGGAAGGCAGCTGCAAATATATGATGCCACTGATGCATCCGCCAAAAAAAAAAAAAAAAAGGAGATGCTATGACTTTTATTTAGACTCCTTTCAAAGAAGAGACGAGACCCAATAGGAAGAAAGTCACTAGACAATTAATAGACATTACTTTTCATCTCACTGCCTTACTTTTATTGCCTCATCCTTTATGGTTTTCTAGGTTTCTTCTTGACACCCTAATCTTTCCCTCTTGTAATTTTGTGTTGATTTAAAATCAGCTTTCTTGGGGCTTTATTTTACTTTATATATTTTTAAGCTAGGGAGTTATCTGCTAATAGTGTGCTACCTTAGCATTTTTCCTACATCCTTCAAAGCTCTATTTAAGAGTTAAAAAAGTAGGTAATAAACTTGAAATACGTTAAAATAAAAATGAAGAAAAGAATTTGCCTTAGTATTTTAAGAAGATTAAGCAATGGTCAGAGAGTCCTAGACCAACCAGATTTTGGTTTTTGCTTATCAAAGCTACTCTCACATCTCTATAAAGACACTAGATTGTGGCCCTCCTCCAAGGTCAGGTTACTCTGTCACTGCAAGTGAAAAACATGAAAGAGATTTATTAGGTAGCAGCATACATCTATGCATTTTATCTTTCTCCGGTATAAATACCTAGGAGATGCTTGAAGCAGTATTTAATTACAAATGATGATAAATCTGACGAGATTTCAATTTACAATGGAGGTTGCCTTTTGTGACTCAGCTCTTTTAAGTTTGAATATATGATTCATTATGCAAAATTGGTATTTAGAGGAGTCAAATAAAACAATAAAAATAATAAAAAAATTATGTAAACAGAACAGTCTTGCAAAGGGAAAATACTGAATATGTACTTACATACATAAACATACACATACACTCACATGCACACTCTACATGGATGTTTTGCTTATAAAAGTATATTAATTGTTCAATCAAGGACATACTGACTTTTGGTAAACTACATATTATTTAACTTATGGAAATTTTGGTTACCTTAAATAACAGGGAAAATTTTAATATCAGAAGACTATAAATAGCTGTATGATCTTGTTTACTATTTTGAACTTGGATATTCCAGGTGCATGACAAAAAATAATATGTGTTTTTATGGAGTGTATCTCCTTGTTTAAGTTTCTCTAGGAACTATATACAATTATATATACTTATGTCCCTGAGTTGGCAGTTTCAAACCACCAGGAGGTACCTGGGATAACAGGCTAGACAATCTGCTTTTGAAAGGTCACAGCTTTAAAAACCCTGTGGAGCAGTTTTACTCTGTACACATGGGATTGTCATGAGTCAGAACTGACTACAAGGTAACTAACAGTAACAACAGAAGGTGGCTCTGACCCATAGTGACCCTATGTACTACAGAATGAAAGGCTGCATATCCTGCTCTATCTTCAAAATTGTTGCTATGTTTGAGCCACTGTGTCAATCCATCTCCATGAGGGTCTTACTATTTTTCGCCTATTCTCTACTTTACCAGGCATGATGACCTTCTTCAGGGACTGATCCCTCTTGATAACATGTCCAAAGAACATAAGGCAAAGTCTTTCCATCCTCCCTTCTAAGGAGCGTTCTGGCTGTACTTCTTCCAAGATGGATTTGTGCATTCTTCCGGCTGTCCATGGTATATTCAATATTCTTCACCAACACCATAACTCAAAGGCATCAATCCTTCGGTCTTCTTTATTCATCATCCAGTTTTCCCATGCATGTGAGGTGATTGAAAGTACCATGGCTTGGGTCACGCACAAACTGACATCTCTACTTTTCAACACTTTAAAGAGGTCATTTGCATTAGATTTGCCCAGATTTACCTCATGAGCACCATTAAGTGTTATAGAATTCCCATTCTTTGCAGTGTTATCCATATTTGTTATGATCCTCACAGTTAATTGCCTTTGCGAGGTCAATAAAACACAGGTAAGCATCTTTCTGGTATTCTCTGATTTCAGTCAAGATCCATCTGGTTTCAGAAATGATATCCTTCATTCCACGTCCTCTTGTGAATCCAGCTTGAATTTCTGGCAGTTCCCTGTTGATATACTGCTACAACCACTTTTGAATTATCTTCAGCAGAATTTTACTTGCTTGTGATATTAATTATATTGTTTGATAATTTCTGCATTCTGATGGATTACCTTTCTTTGGAATGGGCACAAATATAGATTTCTTCCAGTTGGTTGGCTAGGTAGCTGTCTTCCAAATTTCATGGCATAGATGAGCGAGTGCTTCCAGTATTGCATTCTTTTTTGAAACATCTCAGTTGGTATTTTGTCAATTCCTGGAGACTTGTTTTTCACCAATGCCTGCATTGCAGCTTGGACTTCTTCCTTCTGTACCATAGGTTCTCGATCATTTCTTTCTCCTAAAATTGCTAAAGGTCGACCAAATCTTTTTGGTACAGTGACTCTGTGTATTCCTCCCATCTTCTTTTGGTGCTTCCTGGGTTGTTCAATAATTTACCCATAGAATCTTTCAATATTGCAACTTAAGGCTTGAATTTTTTCTTCAGTTCTTTCAGGTTGAGAAGTGATAAGCATATTCTTCACTTTTAGTTTTCTATATCAAGGTCTTTGCACATTTCATTATAATACTTTACCTTGTCTTCTTAATCGCCCTTTGAAGCCTTCTGTTAAGCTCTTCTACTTTATCATTTCTTCCATTCGCTTTAACTATTCTATGTTCAAGAGAAATTTTCAGGGTCTCTTCTGACATATATTTTGGCCTTTTTTTCTCTTTTCTACCTTCTTACTGACCTTTAGCTTTCTTCATGTATGATGTCCTTTATGTCTTCCCACAACTAGTCTGGTCATTAGTGTTCAATGATCAGATCTACTCTTGAGATAGTCTCTAAATTTAGGTGAGATATATTCAAGGTTGTATTTTGGCTCTTGTGGACTTGTTCTAATTTTCTTCAGATTCAGTGTGAACTTGCATGTGAGCAACTGATGATCTGTTCTGCAGTTGGCCCCTGACCTTGTTCTGAGATTCTCCATCATCTGTTTCCTCAGATATAGTTGATTTAATTCCCGTGTACTCCATGAAGCAAGGTCCATGTATATCATTGTCATTTATGTTGTTAAAAAAAAGTTATTTCCAATGAATAGGTTTTGAAAAAATCCATCATGTCATCATTTCCATTTATGCTGTTAAAAAAAAAAAAAAGATATTTCCAGTGAATAGGTCTTGAAAACATCAATCATGTCATCTTTGATGTATATAACCAAAGCCATATTTTCCAACTTCCAATCTTTCCTCTTTGTTTCCAACTTTTGCATTGCAATCACCAGTAATTACAATGCATCTTGGTTGCATGTTTGATCAATTTTAAACTGCAGAAGTTGGTAAAACTCTTCAATTTCTTCATCTTTGGCATTATTGGTTGGTGCATAAATTTGAATAATAGTTATAATAAGTGGTCTTCTTTGTAGATGTATGGATATTATCCTATCACTGACAGCATTGTTTTTCGGGATAGATATTGATTTTTTTTTTGGACAATGAATGTGATGCGATTTCTCTTTGTTTTTTCATTTCCTGAATATACTATATTATTGTCCAGTCAAAATGGCCAATACCGAACCATTTCAGCTCATTAATGACTAGGATATCTATCTTTATGCATTTCATTTTTGATGACTTCCAATTTTCCTAGGTTTATACTTTGTACATTCCACATATATATGTGTGTGTGTGTATGTTTCATCACGCAGTGTCAAATACGACTACATAGAAAATGTGAGTGTTTACAACAGAAATGAGACTGAAAACAAATTACCTATCTGAGTTAAATATATCAATTTTGAAGAAATAAATGTAACTCTCTGAAGTTTGTATTGATGTTATTATAATATTTAAAAATAAGCATTTGGATTAGTATCATTATATTCTAAAAACAATGAAAATAGTATATCAAAGATTGTTTGAATATCTAATTTTACTTACATGCTTCTAATTATATTTATCAGAATTTATAAAAAATATTGAAATAATCCACTTCCTCTCAAGATAGAAAGTTATAATAATTTTGCAGAAAGGAAACTGAAACTGTAAGTTCAAGTTCCTGAGTCATGTTCTACCTTATTGCATGAGCACGCCTATGCCCTACTCAAGTTTTCTGTGAAGCTATGATTCGAGGGCATTGCAATACTGACATTAAAGTAATAACAGTGACCCACAGTCTCTTCTATATTTGGACATTATGACATTGAGCAAAGTGGCCTCTGCCATAAACAAGCACTAAGAATCCCAGTTATGTGAATTCCAGAGGCCATCATTATAAACTTGTCCTTGGCCATGCCATCAACTTCTCTTTAGTTTAATTGGTTGGTAAAATGTTAACCCATTTTAAAGCTACCTTCTATTCTACCTCTGTACCAAAACAGTAGAACAAAGATGGAAATAACCCACAACTGCACTGAGTGAGCTTATCATAAATTAGTGGCAACTTTAAGTGAGCCTTTAATGCTGCCTGCTAATCACACTACACTCCTCTAGTGCATTCATTCATTCCCTCTCCCTCTCTTCTGGGCATTTAAGATATGTTTCCCCCTTTTCTCAAACCTTCAATAACCTCTCTAAACCAAAATCAAAACCAAACTCATTGCTAACGAGTCAATTACAACTCATAGCGACCCTATTTAGGACAGAGTAGAACTGCCCCATAGGGTTTAAAAGGCAGTACAAATTTTTTGTTTTTTTAATTGTACTTCAGGTAAAGGCTTACAGAACAAATAGTTTCTCATTAAACAGTAGTACACATATTGTTTTATGACATTGGTTAATAACCCCATGACATGTCAACCCTCTCCGTTCTCGACCCCCCCTTTTTTTTTTTTTGGTGAAAATATACATAGCCAAAGATACACCATTTCAAAAATTTCTACATGCACAGTTCAGTGACATAAAGTATGCTCTTCCAATTGTGCTGTTATTGTCACTTTAGATGAAGGTTTACATAACAAAATAGTTTCTCATTAAACAGTACACATGTTGCCCTGTGACAATGGTTAACAACCTCACTACACATCAACACTGTCTTTACTCAACCTTGGGTTCCCTATCACCAGCTTTCCTGTTCCCTTCTGCCTTCTATCCCTTGTCCCTGGACTGCTGTGCTTCATTAGTCCCATTTTGTTTTATGGGGCTGTCCAGTCCCCGGCTGAACGGTGAATTTGGGGAGGGGCTTCACCACTGGGCTGAAAGGGTGTCCAGGGGCCATACTCTAAGGGTTTATCCAGTCTGTCAGACCAGTAAATCTGGTCTTTTTTTGTGAGCTAGAATTCTGTTCTACATGCTTTTCCAGCTCTGTCCAGAACACTTTGTTGTGATCCCGGTCAAAGCAGTCAGTGGTGGTAGCTGGGCACCATCTAGCTGTATTGGACTCAGTCTGGTGGAGGCCTTGGTAGCTGTGGTCCATTAGTCCTTTGGACTAATCTTTTCCTTGTATCTTGTTCTCTTCATTCTCCCTTGCTCCCGAAGGGATGAGACCAGTGGAGTATCTTAGATGGCTGCTCACAGGCTTTTAAGACCCCAGATGCTACTCACCAAGGTAGAATGTAGAACATTGTCTTTATAAACTGTGCTATGCCAATTCAGCTAGATGTTCCCAGAGACCGTGGTCCCCACAGCCCTCTGCCCAGCAATTCAGTCCCTCAGGGAGTTTGGATGTGTCTGTGGAGCTTCCATGACCTTTCCTTGTACAAGTTGTGCTGGTTTCCCCAGTATTGTGTACTGTCTCACCCTTCACCAAAGATACCACTTGGTATATATCTTTATGTTAGCAGACTGCCACATCTTTGTCCCACGGAAGGCTGATCTTTGGGTTAGCAGACCAATGCTTAACCACTGCATCACCATGGTTCCTTTAATAACCTGTCTACTATCTTCATTTTTTAATTGTTTGCTTGCAATTTCACTGAAAAAAATAGGTTTAGTCAGAGGAGGACTTTCACATATTCCTATCACTAAATCTACTTACCAACGGCATATATACCCAGATGCTCCCACTGTCCATGAATTATCTATGTTATATCTTATGCCACATCCTCTGTGTGTGTACTTGCTCTTATTCCATTTCATAGACACAAGTATTTTTCCTTTCTATCTTCTGCATCATCTTTTTTTAAAAAAAATTATTTCTGATGAAAACATACTTTTTTTTATCCCATCTTATCTTTCTCTTGATCCTAACAGCATTTCACTTTTTCTTCTCTTTTATTTGACAGCAGAATTCTTAGAAAGAACGCTTATCCTCCCTGTCTTCAAATTCGCTTATTCCATTTTCTCTTGAAATAACTCCAGCAAAGCTCCCCCCTCCAAAATACCCTACACAACTTCAGTTAAGCTACTTTTGCCAAGGAAAGTCGGCAACTACATTCACTTGCTAAATCCAATTGCCATTTCTCAGTCCTCATATTACTTGACCTGTCAGTATTATTTCTTCAGTTGGTCATTCCCTCACTTGCTTTCCATGACAGTAACCTCACATTTTTTTTTCCCTTTGGATAGTTTATTTTATGATTCTCTCTGTCATATTTAGGAGTTCTTGCATGGCTCAGACGGTTAAACTCTGGGCTGCTAGCCAAAATGTTGGCAGTTTGAGTCTGTTCAGAGGCACATTGGAAGAAAGGCCTTGCAATCTACATCAGAAATATCAGTCATTGAAAACCCTATGGAATACAGTTGTATTTTGACACACATGGGGTTTCCAAATGTCATAATCAATCCCACAAAAGATTTTTTTTTTCTTTCAGTTTTTTTGAATCTTCTCCAATTTGCTGAACTTAAATTATTGGAATGTTCTATGTATCAGTCCTTAGCTTCTTGCTTTTTCTACGTTCATTTGCCCCTACTCTCCCCGCCCCGTATTCTCATAAACCCTCATGACTCATAACTTCTAAATATATAGACCACTTTTCCCCATGAATATGACTCATATATCCAACTGCCTACTTGTCATCTCTGCTTAGTCTCAGAGACATCTCAATCTTAATTTGTTCATAATCCAATTTATTATCTGCACACCTTTTCCAAATCTGTTACTTCCAATTTGTTCTACCTATCAGTTAGTGAGGACTAAGTTCTTCTATTTGTTTGTAACAGAAGTCTGGAGTCAGCACTGATTTCTTTTTTTCTCTCCCATCTCTAATCCCATCCACCAATAAATGTTATTGGCTCTACATTCAAAATATATCTGATATTGATCACTTTCATAATTACAATCTCAGCTCGATCTCAACTAAGCCAACATCAGCTCAAATTTCTGCTCAAGATTATGTATTTAGGGACGGATAACCCACTAGGTACCTATTCTAGGTAGAAGGGATATATCAGTTAAAATGAACCAAGTATTCCTGACCTTTCTATATGAAAGAGCAAAAAATAAGTAACAAAATCAGGATATAAATAAACTGCATATTTAATAATGGTCTGATTCCATTTTTGAAGTCTGGCTGTTGACAAGTTTTAAGTGCCCCTTTCCTCTTTTCTCACATAGGGTAAGCTGATAAGAAAGCCTGGGTATAATTATTTTGGTGCCACTGGGAAATTTAAACCACCAAAGTCTCAGCCTGGGTTGGAGCCCTCATCCTGGGCCCAATCCCCAGACACAAATAAAACCAAATCCAGTCCCCTCTTCTTTCTCTCTCTCAAGCCATTTTTTGACCTGTTTGACTGTTGGCCTTGCTTTCTCCCAGAAGTCTCACTATGAGAGTAATAAACTTTTTCATGGCTTCTTTGTGTGCATGTGTGATCATTTGTCTCAACATTTGAGCTAAATTTTGGGTGAGGGACTGATTCCCCCTGGCCTGAGATAATAAAAATAGTTTTTTTTGTTTGTTTTTAAGTGATTAGTGCTATGGAAAAACAAAACAACAAGGAAGAAAAAAGTAACAAACAATAACAGATACTGTTGATAGTTCAAGTGCAATGAAGACTGAGAATTAACCATGTATTTGACAATACTGACTTAGTAAGGTTACAGTTTGAAAATAGAATTGTTTATTAAGGCCTGTCTGACAACTAAATACAGTTAGTAGAATGATGACACTACCATCCTTAAAGTGTATGAACTCTCTTTGCTGTTCACTCAGGCAGTATTTTTAACCAATATTTTAGTTTAAGAAACTGAGAAGGATCTCAATAAATGTAGGTTGAATCTAAATTTTTTTAAGAGAAGTTATTTTTGGTCGTATTTCTGTGCATGTGCACAAGTATCACTGGAAAGAACTATGTGTGTTCAATAGTCATCCTTTCATACATGGTTTTTATAAAGACCATCCTCTTCTGATGTATGGCTAAAAAATGATATTTGTAACTAAGACTTCCATTTGTAAATTGTTGGTTGTGGCTCTGTTGAATAAGTTTTAAAATATGCAGTTGGGACATGACAATATAAATCCTGATTATTTGAATGGAAGTGAATTATGATAAGTAGGAACATCATATGTAAATTCTAAACTATAAATATGCATTCTGTGCAGAGGCTTAATGAGGAGAATTATAACAAATTGTGAAGACAGTATGAATATCAACCATTGAATATCTCAACTCATTTTCTCATCTTCTCTCTTCTCACCATATTTCTGTGAAGTTCCCACATTTAAGCTTTAAAAGTAAACATTTGTTTAATTTGGGCTATTATCAGAACAAAATGCTTAACTTCAAACTCCAACTCTGCCACTTAGTAGCTACTTGACTTGATAAGTAACCTAATATATCATTGGGGGTAGTAATAGTACTTACCTCATAGAGGTATTTTGGGATTAATTAACATATATAAAGTACTTAGAACAGTGCCTTGTAAGGAGAGCGTTCTATATAAATATCTATTGTTGATAGAGCATTGCAAGCCAAAGAACAAAGTTTTCAAATTTCTGGCTTTTTGTATTTTAAAATGCAAAGCAAGACAAAAGTATTATATTTACAAGCTTACTGTTAAACCTGTTTTTCCTTCTTGAGAGTAAATTTAATACACTCTTCCTTTGGATTGGTGGCAGAGGAAGACAAAAGGGGACCTAGGTAGGAGGAAAAAAGGAGTTGGATGCTGGTGATTTTCCCGGAAAAGAGGCTCTCTGTCTTAGAGTATCCTAAATTAAATCCTGGTAACAGTGTAAGAGAACTCTTAGATAACTACAGGAATCTGAAAATAGATTCTGCTTCCAGTGATCCCATTTGGTACTCTAGAGAGGTGACAAATCCAAAGACAGACCTCTGCTACCACGGTATTTCAGTTATTAATTGCTGCACTAAATACTACTACTACTAATGGTAATGACTTAAAACAATGGCAAGTATTTATTTGCTCATGATTTTACATTTTGGCCACAGCTTAGAGGAAATATCTTGCCTCTGCCCCATGTGGTATCAGTTGGGTCTACTCAACTGGAGTTGGAGAATTCACTTCCGAATGACTCACTCACATGGTTAACAAATTGGTGCTTGTCATTCACTGGAACCTCATTTCCTCTACATGTGGAACTTTCCATAGGATTGTTTGGGTTTCCTCACAGCATGGCAGATGAGTTCTAAGAGGATTAAAATGGAGGCTACCAGTACTTCTAGTTAGGTAACAGAACTGGTAATGTATCACCATATTCTTTTGGCCAAAGCAGTCATAGGAACAGCTTAGGTTCAAGAAAGTGGAGAGGTAGATCCACACCTCGCAGTAGAAGGAATGATGGTTTTATGGATTGAATTATGTCCTCCCGAAATATGTAATGGAATCCTAACCCTCTTAACTGTGGATGTAATTGCATTTGGAAACAGGGTTTTCTTTGTTTTGTTAATGAGACCATGTCAATTAAGGGTGTTTCCTAAACCTAATCACTTTTAAGTCATAAAAAGAGCAGATTAGACAAAGACATAAGGGGAAAATAGACCTATCCTACAACTAGTAAGGCAGATGAATCTACAAGCCTACTACTAAAAGCTGAAATAGACAAAAAAGCCAAACCCATTACCATCGAGTCGATTCCGACTCATAGCGACCCTGTAGGACAGGGTAGAACTGCCCCATAGGGTTTCCAGGGAGCACCTGGTGGATTCGAACTGCCAACCTTTTGGTTAGCAGCCATAACTCTTAACCACTGCCACCAAGGTTTCCAAAATAGACAAGGACCCTAAATGAAACCCTATTTAGAACTAAATTCAGAAACTTTGCAAAATGTGTCCTAATTTTAATACACTGACAAGATAACATACTTAAATAATGAAAATTAAAATTATAATATAGCTTAGTACCTTTCACTTAGACGTTACCCACTGCTTTTACAATTCTCTCAATATGCTTTCTCTAGTACATTTGGTCAAAAGTATTTAAAATGGGTACATTACCCAAGAACGTGCATGTTTAATACAATCTAAAAAGAGGTAATTTTTTAAAATTTATTTTCTCATATAACATGTCTAAAATAAGTTGATAACCAGTGATGTTTATTCTTAAACCATTTGTTTTGACATTATAGTCAGAATATTAACTACATTCATTGGCATTAAGATATTTAAAATATTTTTACTCCCCAAAACTTAGTAAGATGAAAATCTGATGAAACATTGTTTTAGTCATAAATATTTAGCTAATTTGAATTATCCAACAATAGATTTAGGATTTCATATATCACCATAATAATCTGTTCTTATTTTTGATCACTTATGATACTGTCCATATTTACATGTCACTTATAAAGCATATTCCTGTTCATGAAAAACTATAATTTTTTTTATTGCTGTGTCATGTGTGGGTTTATTTATAACCAAAGTGTCATTTATTCTTTCAAAAAATAAATTAGTCTCTGCAGATGTTGAGATAATACATCAGCAAATCATGATAATAAATTGAAGATTAGGAAACAGGTATTTATGTGTACAAGTAATTACATTAATTGGTCTAAATACCAAAGGTATCGTCTGTCTTAGCCTTTCTTCAAGTATTGACTAAAACCATTTTTCTTATAAGCTAGAATGAATATGTGAACTATCATTAGTGTCCCAAAAGTATTCTTTTAGTACTAATTAAAATTTTAATTGCTCTAAGACTAAATGGTAAAAATCCCATCACCTGTGATGCCAAAACTACTGGGTAATTATATAGGAAAATGAGGGATAATAATATTTTTTTGCTCAGTTCTTCAAGAAATTTAAGTTATTTTTTAATTGAATTATCTCAATAATATTCTTTATTTTCTAGTTCTCTTTACATGTTTGCATAAATTAGTAGCAGAATCCACTACCAGGACCAGTTGCTGTCCAGTTGATCTGACCCCTGGGAATCCCATGTGTATCAGAATAGAACTTTATTTCATTGGGTTTTCAATGGCTGATTTTTTTTTTTTAACGTATTCTTTGTTTTTAATTACAGGGTAATATGGTAAACTCCAACACAAAGATGGGGACTGAGGAGTGAAAAAGGAATAAAGAAAATAGAATCACTACTTCATAAGTGTATCTAGCCAGCGATGAAGTAGCAGCTAACGCTTTGCAGAGTCTGGAGGGTGAAACTCGCTCAGGGTACTCTAAAGAATTCTCTTTAGTATTTCTTTGAGGGAGATTCAGAGCAGCTGCCAGCCAATGTCTAAAGTCTCGTAGACTGTACAGTTTTCACAAGGACCCTGAGCAATAAATTTCCTCTCAAACTTTTGCAGAAATTCCAAGTAAAGAAGATCACTTGAGGTAAGGGCTTCTTCTCCAACTATGGCTTTCAAGCCTTGGACATCCTTGCCAATAGCATAGCAGGCATACAGCTGGTTGGATATGATGCTTTCTGGTCATACCTTCTCCAATAGCAGATATCATTAACAGTGATAATGAGGGCAGCGCATTAATAGGTAGGTAAATCTGTCTGTTGTGCAGCTGTCTGTCCACATAGATTTGTCTCTCTGTAATATATGGAGTCAAGTCAGGGATGGGGTGAATGATATCATCATTAGGCATGGCAAGAATTGGGATCTGAGTAATAGAGCCATTTCTACCTTCCACTCGGCCAGCACATTCATACATTGTGGCTAAATCTGTATACATGCAACCTGGGAAAACTCGTCGACCAGTAACTTCTTCTCTGGCTGCTGAAAACTCTCGAAGTGCTTCATCATAAGAACTTATGTCTGTGAGGATAACCAGTAGATGCTTCTCACACTGGTAGGCCAGAAATTCGGCTGTGGTTAGAGCCAGGCAAGGAGTGATAATTCTCTCAATGGTTGGCTCATTAGCCAAGTTCAAAAAGAGGCAGATATTGTCCATTGAGCCATTTTCTTCAAAGTCAGATTTGAAGAATCAGACAGTTTCCATGTTGACACCCATAGCAGCAAATACAATTGCAAAATGTTCTTGTCTACTGCATCTTTGGATTTCTTTACCAAACCAGCTTGCTGACAGATTTGAGCTGCAATCTCATTATCTGGTAAGCCAGCAGCAGAAAGGATAGGAATTTTTTGCCTCCTGGCAATGCTGTTCATGACGTCTGTGGCCGAAATGCCAGTCTGAATCATCTCTTCTGGGAAATTCGACACTGAGGATTGATTGGCTGACCAATAAAGTCAAGGAAGTCTTCAGCCAGCACAACAGGGCCTTTGTCAATGGGTTTTCCTGATCCACTGAATACCCTACCAAGCATATCCTCAGATACTAGTGTTTGGAGAATATCTCCAGTAAACTCACAGGATATTTTCTGGGCATCTATACCTGAAGTACCTTCAAATACTTGAACCACTTCTTTGGAACCACTGACTTCTAGAACTCGCCTACTTCCCTTTGTGCCATCTGGTAATGTCAAGTGAACAACCTCAGCATATCTGGGACACTTAACATGATCTAAGATCACTAGTGGACCACTGACTCCTGATACTGTCTTGAATGCAAAATAACAACCACTCTTCTCTTGAAAATTTCCAAATGAAGAAGAACACAGATCCATAGGTGGATGTGCGAGGGACAACTGTAACTTTGAGGTGAGGCTGGGAGAGGTAGTTCTAGCTAACTGCCAGCACCTGCTCCCAAGCTCCCACCACAGGCTCGCTGGTGGACATGGGTAGCTTGGGTGCAGCCCCATCATGATCCCCCGCGTCTGCCACAGTGCCATTTTGTCTCCTCTGTCTGGACTGCTCAGTGGCTGGTTTTTGGAAAGTAAATCAACAGGCCTTTTTTTCTAAAGTGTATGTATACTCGAAACTCCAGCCTTTTGGTAATAGTAGGATACTACTTCAAAAATACAGAACAATGACCATAATAATTTATTTAAGTGCACAGAAATTTAATAAATATGTAAAATTCTGGTAGGTATGTTTGTTATAGAGTAATACTATCTAATATTTGCAAAGAGCATACTATGTGCCAGGCTTCATTCTGAGGTTTTTCTTTTCTTTTTGCACATTAATGCATTGATAATTAATTTAATCTTCAAAACTACCCAGTGAAGTAGATAGTATTTTCAGTTTAGGAAACTCAGAAGGATCTCAATAGACTTAAATCGACTCTGAGTTTGTTAGAGTAGGGTATATTCTCATCATATTTCTGACCATGTGGACAAGTAAGACTGAAAAGAATTATGTGTTTTCAATAAGTATCCTTTCCCACAAATATTTCAAATACTTTCAAATACTTCAGGACTTAATTCATGCTACTCTAACAGCAACAAAAGTAATCCTTCCAGCTAAACAGTCTAACCAGTTTTAAGTTATCACCCTAAAACTCAGATATAAAATATAAGCAGCTCCCTTTCAATCAATAAATTAAATCTAGTTGGAAAGAACTGAAAAGAAATTCAAAAGGATGGATGGATACTTTTTAAAAAATGGCCACAATATTTGAAAGAAACAATTATTATAATAATAGAAATAATTTTCAAACTACAGACAAATCTTAGTGGTAGCTCCCATTCATTCTATGTTACAGGTCTCATTTCTGGCATTTTAAAATCAAGTTGTTGTCTCAAGAGAATAACAACAATGGTTTATAAAGAAAAGTATTTATTTTATCGAGGTATCTAGTATGCAATTGCTTAGAGATAGCAATGTCTATAAGCAGAAAACTATAAGAATATGTTATTCACTCAGAATATTTCCAGATTTCCTGTGGGTCTATGGAGATTTAGTATATAAATATGTACAACCTTATAACAACTTAATAGTGTATTTTGGTAAGTCAAGCACAATAATTTTTGTATGCAAAGCAGTAACCGAATTTATAGATAATGAGATCCAAAGTTAAATATTTCTGAAGCTCCGTATATAAAAATACATTTCAAAATACAACCATGTGAACAATCTTTTTAACCATCAGTTTATACTCAATACTTTTATAGTTGTCACACCAGTTGTATATACTTTAATGTGTGCAAATTTGACAACTATGGCTTCTACTTCTATAGCAAAGAGTTTTGGTTTATTTAGGTGATGATGTGTGTTATGTGAATAACATGGCAGAATAATCTGCAAATGTTTCTTCGGCAGCTGCATGTTTAAAATACTATTTTTTGGCCACAGTCTTCTAAAAATATTTATATCTTTTCAAATAGATGCTGACTTTTCTTCGGCAGATTTGCTTCATGTGTTCAAGGACATACTATAGCTACCAGAATAGGTGGAAAATATATTTTAAAAATGTTGTTTATTTTGCAACAGTAAAAGTAATTGTAGACTTAACACCTTAACTTAAGGTACAAAGTCACCACAGTAAGGTGTTCCAACTACCTTCTATATTCTGTACTTAACTTTTATTTCCCACATGTATTTCACCTAACTTATAGCTAATAATTTCCCCATTGATTCAACCATCTGACAGTTTGGTGGCATCATAACATGGGCCATAGAATCACCGGCTGGTACACAAACTCACTGGCAGACACAACAGTGTTAAATACTTCTTCGATAACCACGTGATACAAGAAAATTTAACTATCTGAGAGCAGATGGTGGACAATGAGCTTAGAAGAGATACATAATAAAATCAGTAAGCAAAGAGATATGTAGTAAAAATAAAAAGCAAAGTGAGTACCTAATGGTAGTAATATCGTCTATTAAATGTTTTAAGTTAAACTACTTAGTTAGGGATAGGAAGAGAGCATCAGATTAGTTTATACATGCATTGGGGCAGTTACAGTCTACATTTCAAAAAAATAGCAAGTGCATGTTCATTGATAAGTTCATACAAATAAAAAGAATATATATACCCCAGAAAAACCAAACCTGTTGCTGTCGAGTTGATTTCGACCCTATGTGGTTTCCAAGGAGTGCCTGGTGGATTCGAACTGCCGACCTTTTGGTTAGCAGCTGCAGCTGTTAATCACTATGCCACCAGGATTTCCATGTATAAAAACTCCATTACTATCTGATTTTTTCATTCCTAATTTTTCAATGTGGAGAATAAAAATTGAAAAGGTTGACTGACATGCCAATGTTGCATAACTTCTTAGTGGCAAGGCAAATAATGTAATTCTGGACTATTAACTTCCAATGTAATGCACTCTCTTCTAGAATACAGTTTCTCTGTTTGTATAAATATAATATTTTATTGGCACTTGCATAAGAAAGTCAAATCAATGCAATCTATTCAATTCAATTCAGTTCCAATTCAACTGTACATGCAGTACTTCTTCCTCTGACCCTAACCATTCAGGGCTAGGTCAGAACTCACAAGTTAAAAGCACAGTTCTCCAGACTGCCAAGTCTGCTTCAAACTTCAAATGCCAGCTGCAAGCTTTAGAATCCCAGGCCTTCCACATTTCTGAGCTGCTGGCTTCCTTTATTTTCTTGGGTTAAATAAGTAACTAGCATGCCTCATAGAACTCCTGGAAAGTGCTGTAGTTATGATTAAAGTTTTATCATAGATAAAAGGGTACAAATGAAGAGAGGCATAAGGAGATTTTGGAGGGTTCTGCTGTGGAAATTCCAAGGTTTAGAGGTTATCTCTTAGGAACAAAGGATAAAAAGCAAACTTTGGGAAAATTGTATCTTAAACCCCACTGTATTTCTACCAAACAAATAAATGGCAATATACTTTAGAGCACGTTCAGCACACTTGGCCCATCTCAGAAATATTCCCCACCCTTGCTTTTGTAAATAAAATTTTATTGGAATTACAGCCATACGCATTCATTTACTATTGTCTATGGCTGCTTTCCAATTTGTGTTGTTGAGGCAGAGACTGTATGGCTCTCAAATTCCAAGATATTTATTCTGCAACCTTTAAAAAAAAAGAAATTGCCTGTCCTTGATTGATTTAGAGTGAAGGATGTGGTGGTGGTTGTCTTTTTTTTTTTTTTTTTTTTTTAATTTTCCAGTTCATTACAGAGCAATGATTTTGTAAATACAATAAAAATGTGTTAAGAGAAAACAATTTTGCATTTGGATAACACATCATTGCCAGTGGATCAATGCTAATCCTTTCACATACGCTTAAATTCAATCTTCACCAGTATTTATCTCCTGGTAAAACAGGGCTGACCATTAATGGAGCATGTTAAGGCCACTTAGAACACTGTGAGTTGCACTATAAGGAGTATAGAAAGCCCTGGTGGTGCAATGGTGAAGTGCTCGCCTGTTAACTGAAAGGTCAGTGATTCGAATCTACCAGCTGCTCTGAGGGATAAAAATGTAGCAGTCTGCTTCTGTAAAGATTTACAGCCTTGGAAACCCTTTGAGGTAGTTCTACTCTATCCTATAGGGTTACTATGAGTAAGAATCGAATGGATGGTAATGGGTATAAGGAATATAAGTACACTATAAGGAGCTCTGGTGGTGGAAATGGTTAAGCTCTCGGCTGCTACCCAAAAGGTTAGCAATAACCCTGGCACTCCATGGGAGAAAGACCTGGCAATCTGCTTCTATAAAGATTATAGCCAAGAAAACCTTATGGGGCTGTTCTACTCTCTCACATGGGGTCCCTATGAATCAAAAATGACTGGACAGCATCTAACAACACCAAAGCAGCACTGATATTGAGCTTTAAAAAAATATATGTATTGACTGTGGAGCAAAACTGCCTTGGTTCGATTCCCAGCTGCGCAACTTCCTGCTATTTTTTTTTGGCAGAGTACTTACCTCTTTGTTTTTCTGCCTAATATCTGAAAAATGGGTACAGTAATAATAATAGTAGAATAAGAGTTCTTACCTCATAGAGTTCATGCAAGCATCAAATTAGTTAACATATAGAAAGAATTTAGAACATGCCTAGCATGCATTTAATCATTAAAGTGTTAGATACTATCAGAAGTTCTTAATATATGAATCATTCATAGACTCAAAATATACCACAACCATATACTAATTTAAATGTTAACTATTGTTTACCCAAGATCAAAGAAAATAAACAGATTACGTGGCTGAATAATATTGGTCATGAATTTATCTAAAATTTGCATTAAAGAGATCCAACTGAAAACAATTATTTTGACTCCTTTGGTAGCCATTAAAATATTTTTAAAGTACTAAGTTCTCTGAATAAAAATAAAATTTAAAAGTGTCCTTTTTTAAAAAAAAATGAAGGGCATATTTTTCAAGCAAGGTTGTAGTGCTCTTGAGCAAAATCTGCTATCTAGGCATTACGCCAAATTTTTGCTCTGTACACAACCATACACAATCACAGCCATTTTCTTTTAAACTCTCATTTACAGTATACCACAAAATATTATACAATTTGTTTTTAATTGAACTATAGTTTGTAGTACCCAGAGGCAATGAGGCAAGTCACTTGTTCCTAACCCCATCTTACGTTCTTTCAGGATAGTTTACTTCTTCTTTCTAAATACTGGGTCTGTGAAGAATTTAAAAATCTTTCACAGAGGACAAATTGTCTTTAAACATGAATTAGTTAGTGTGTTTGCATTCAAGTACATGAAAATGTGAAATTATATAGAATGTTTATCAGAAACATGTAATCTATCCAAACCAAAATCTAATTAATACATTGTGATATCATCAATTGATCAATATATTCTATAATATGTGGAAAACCTATATAAATTCTAAATTAATTAATTTGCTATTATAAACACCTGGCAATTATTTGTTAACAATTACATTAACAAATATTTATAATTTACATATCAAAGGATTTTCATCCAAAAATTTCCCACAAATATTAAAATACTTATAACTAATGGGAACAGGGTAAAGGAGAGGAATATGCACTATAAGCAGAGAAAATCTGAATTTAAATAACTGTGAAAATTGAAGGAATCACATATAATTACATAATATGTAGAGTGTCACGACTTTTTCCTGTCAGGAGTAGCAGAAGATGTGGGTGATGGGAATTCATACAACTAGAGGAGGCATGTTTACATGCAACCATTTTGAAAAACAAATTTTCAAAGTCTAGAAAATTTGAAAGGAGGCTTGGTGGCACAAAGGTTAAGTGCTGGGCTGCTAACTGAAAGGTCAGCAGTTAGAACTCACCGAGAGGCTCTGCAGGAGAAAGAACTAGCAATCTGCTTCCTTAACTATTACAGCCTAGAAAACACTGTAGGCCAGCTCTACTTAGTCACTTGGGGTTACTATGAGTCTAAATCAACTAAATTGACTCAACAGCACCCAACAACAATAACATCAGAAAATTTGAAGCACAGCTCCCAAGAAGAGCAAGCAGAGTTGTAAACTTCATTCACTTCACTGAGCAGCACTTTTCATATAAAAAAAAAAAAAGATGAAGTAGAACTACCATGCAGTAGACAACCTGCATAGCAGAACACATTAGCCCCATTGGGTGCCAAAGAGTCAGCAATTCCAGTTCTAGGTATATACTCTAGACAAGAGGAGTTGACTTATGTGCTCTCACATATATGGATTAGAAAAGATTTGGACGCAACTTACATGCTATTGAAAGAATACCAAACCAAAACCAAACCTGTTGCTGTCAAGTCCATTCCGGCTCATAGAGATCCTACAGCACAGAGTAGAACCACTCCATAGGGTTTACAAGAAGCAGTTGTCTTTTGTTAACAGATGAGCTCTAAACCACTGTGATACCAGGACTCCATTAAAAGAATAATATATAAATACATGTATCTGTTATGTATATATATACCTACTATATATATGTGTATATACTAACACAATGCATAGTGTTATAAACAAAATTATATTTATATTGTTAATTATTTACATATGTAATAAAAACACTTTAAAAAGTGGATGAGAAGACTTTATACCAGCTTCTCAATAGCTGTTACCTCTGGTTAGGAAGGAATGAAATACATCAGGGTTTCTATGGTGTGCTGTTGTTGTTAGGTGCAGTCCAGTTGATTCTGACTTGTAGTGACCTTATGTACAACAGAATGAAACAGCACGTGGTCCTGCGTCATCCTCATGATTGTAGTTATGCTTGAGCCCAGCATACAGATTGAATAAGTATGGTGAAAGGCAACAACCCTGATGCACATCTTTCCTGACTTTAACCCAAGCAGTATCCCCTTGTTCTATTCAAACAGCTGCCTCTTGGTCTATGTACAGGTTCCTCATGAGCATGATTAAGTCTTCTGGAATCTCCATTCTTTTCAGTGTCATTCATAATTTGTTATGATCCACACAATCGAATGCCTTTGCATAGTCAATAAAACATAGGTAAATATCTTTCTGGTATCCTCTACTTTCAGCCAAGATTCATCTGACATCAATAACGATATCCCTTGTTCCATGTCCTCTTCTGAATCCGGCTTGAATTTCTGGCAGTTCCCTGTGGATGTACTGTTGCCATCTCTTTTGAATGATCTTCAGCAAAATTTTACTTGTGAGTGATATTAATTTCATTGTTTGATAATTTCTACATTCTGTTGGGTCACTTTCTTTGGAGTAGGCACAAATGCGGATTTCTTCCAGCCAGTTGGCCAGGCAGCTGTCTTCCACATTTATTAGCATAGATGAGTGAGCATCTCCAGCACTACATCAGTTTGTTGAAACATCTCAACTGTTATTCCATCAATTTCTGGAGCCTTGTCTTTAGCCTATGTATTCAGTGCAGCTTGGACTTCTTCCTTCAGTACCATCAGTTCTTGATCATATGCCACCTCCTGAAATGGTTGAATGTCGACCAGTTCTTTTTGGTACAGTGACTCTGTGTATTCCTTCCACCTTCTTCTGATGCTTCTTGTGTAGTTCAGTATTTTCCCCATAGAATCCTTCAATATTACAACTCAAGACTTGAATTTTTTCTTTAATTCTTTCAGCTTGAGAAATGCTGAGTGTGTTCTTCCCTTTTGCTTTTCTAACTCCGGTTCTTTGCACATTTCCTTATAATACTTCAGTTTGTCTTCTCGAGCTGCATTTGAAATCTTTTGTTCAGTTCTTTTACATGATCATTTCTTCCATTATTCGCTTTAGCTACTCTGCACTCAAGAGCAAGTTTCAGAGTCTCTGCTGGCATCCATTCTGGTCTTTTCTTTCTTTCCTGTCTTTTTAATGACCTCTTGCTTTCTTCATGTGTCATGTCCTTGATATTATTCCACAATTCTTCTCATCATTAGTATTCAATGAGTCAAATCTACTCTTGAGATGATCTCTAAATTCAGGTGGGATATACTCAAGGTGGTATTTTGGCTCTCTCAGATTTGCTTTGATTTTCTCAGCTTCAACTTGAACTTACATAGAAGCAATTAATGGTCTGTTCGACATTCGGCCCCTGGCCTTGTTCTGACTGATAAACTTCTCCATAATCTCTTTCCACAGATGTAGTTGATGTGATTCCTCTGTATTCCATCTGGTGAGGTCCACATGTATAATCTCCATTTACATTGTTGAAAAAAGGTATTTACGACAAAGAAGTCATTGGTTTTGCAAAATTCTATCATGTTAACTGCCACGTTGCTTCTATCACCAAGGCCAGTTTTCAAGATACTAATCCTTTTTCTTTGTTTCCAGCTGTATCTGTAATATTTTTTTAAGGAAAGGTCTAAGGCAAATATGCTGTTGTTGTCAATTGCAACGAGTCAGCTCTAACTCATGGTGAATTTATGTATAAAATATGAAAAGTTACCAGGTCCTGTGCTATCTTCATGATCTTTAGATAAACATATGTTGTGTACAATGTTGTTCAATTTATTATTCACTCTTTCTTGTTATCTTGATATTTATTTGTTTGAAATTTTCCTTAGAAAGAGAAAAAAGAAAATTTATTATTGTAATAAAGGAAATCTTTATTTTAAAACCTAAAACAGGCATGCTTTATTTCTTCTATACATTTTTTCTGTTTTACTTTCTAAGTAAAAGCTTTGGTCCCTATTTGTTCTCATGTTGTTTTTATTGTGGTTAAGTGCCATGGAGTCCCTTCTCACTCATAGTGACCCTATGTACAACAGAACGAAATGCTGCCTGGTCCTGTGCCATCCTCACGATCGTTGTTATGCTTGAGCCCATTGTTGCAGCCACTATGTCAGTCTTTCTTGTTGAGGATCTTCCTCTTTTTTGCTGATCCTCTGCTTTACGAAGCATGATGTCCTTCTCCAGGAACTGATCCCTCCTGATAATACATCCAAGGTATGTGAGACATAGTGTCACCATCTTTGCTTCTAAGGGGCATTCTGGGTGTACTTCTTCCAAGACAGATTTGCTCGTTCTTTTTGCAGTCCATGGCATATTCAATATTCTTCACCAACACCATAATTCAAAAGCATCAATTCTTCTTTGGTCTTCTTTTTTATTGCCCAGCTTTCACATGCATATGAGGTGATTGAAAATACCATGGCTTGGGTCAGGTGCTCCTTAATCTTTAAAGTGACATCTTTACTTTTTAACACTTTAAAGAGATCCTTTGCAACAGATTTTCCCAATGCAATGCATCATTTGATTTTTTGACTGCTGCTTCCATGAGCGTTGATTGTGGATCCAAGTAAAATGAAATTCTTGAGAACTTCAATCTTCTTTTGTCATGTTCCTTATTGATCCAGTTGTGAGGATTTTTGTTCTCTTTATGTTGAGTCATAATCCATACTGAAAGCTGTAGTCTTTGATCTTCATCAGTAAGTCCTTCAAGTCCTCTTCACTTTCAGCAAGCAAGGTTGTGTCATCTGCATGATGCAGGTTGTTAATGAGTCTTCCTCCAATCCTGATGTTATCAGGAAGGACCAGTCCCTGGAGAAAGACATCATGCTTGGTAAACTAGAGGGTCACCGAAAAAGAGGAAGACCCTCAATGAGCTGGTTTGACACAGTGGCTGCAACAATGGGCTCAAACATAGCAATGATTATGAGGATGGTTCAGGACTGGACAGTGTTTTGTTCTGTTGTACATAGTGTCTCTGAGTTAGAACTGACTGGATGGCACCTAACGACAACAACATGGAATGAAACCTAAGATGTTTACCTTTGTTTCCCTTAGGAAATCTGATATCAGAATAATTAGCAATTGGAGTAGATATTAAAATTACATAAGCCAAACATATTTTACGAAGGGATTTCAAGGAAATTGCTGGTAGAGGCTGTCTAGGATTCCTTGACCATAGAATTGATACAGTCAGTGTGATGTTTATATAGCCATAGAATATTTTTATATTGAAATATAATTTGCATACCGTAAACTTCACCTTATAAAATTCAGTAGTTTTTAGTATAGTGAAAAGTTGTGCAACCATTATTATCATCTAATTTCAAATTTTTCATTACTCCAAAAAGAAATCCATACCCATTATCAGTCACTCCACATTTTCTCCTCTCTCCAGTCTCTAGAAACCATTAATATACTTTGTCTTTTTGGATTTGCCTATTTTGGACATTTCTTATATGTATATATATATATATATAATATCATACAATATGTGGCCTTTTGTGTCATGCTACTTCCATCTAACATAATGTTTTCAAGGTTCACATATTGTTGTATACATACATCATTCCTTTTTTTATGGCTGAATAATATTCCATTGTATGAATGTACAAAGTTTGTTATTTCATTCATCAGTTGATAGTCATTTGGGCTTTTTTCACTTGGTTATTATCAGTAGGAAACCCTGGTGGCAGAGTACTGCTACAGCTGTTAACCAAAAGGTCAGCTGTTCAAATCCACTACGTGCTCCTTGGAAACTCTATACGGCAGTTCTACTCTGTCCCATAGGGTCACTATGAGTTGGAATCAACTCAATGGCAATGGGGTTTTATTATCAATAATTCTATTATGCACAATCGTGTGCAATATTTTATTTTAATTCTCTTGAATTCCACCTAGGTTGTGGAATTGCTGGTTTATATGGTAATTCTATGTTGAACTTTTTGAGGAACTGCTATGCTGTTTTCCAAAGCAACTACACTATTTTACATTCCCAGCAGCAATGAGTGTGTGTTTTGATTTCTCCACATCCTTGCCACGGCTTGTTATTGTCTGCTTTTTGTTTGTTTGTTTAATTATAGCCATTGTAGAGGATTGAATGGTATCTCATTATTATTTTGATTTGCATTTCTTTAGTGACTAATGATTTCAAGCATTTTTTAATGTACTTGTTGGCAATTTGTTTATCTTCCTTGAAGAAAAGTGTGTTGAAGTCCTTTGCTCAGTTTTAAATTGGGTTGTATGCCTTTAATTGTAATAATCTTTATATATTCTGGTTACTAGCCCCTTATGAGATAGATATATTATTTGCAAATATATTCTAACATTCTATGTGTTGTCTTTTCGCATTCTTGATAGTGACCTTTAAAGCATAAAAGTTTTAATTTTGATGGAGTTGAACTTATCTATTTTTTCTTTTGTTACTTACAATTCTGGTGTCACATGTAAAAAAAAAATTGCCTGTTTCTAGGTCACAAAGATTTCTGCCTATGTTTCTTCTAAGATCCTTATAATTTTGCTTTTATGTCTTTCATTAATTTTGATTTAATTTTGTAAACGATGTGAGGTAAAGGTCCAATTTCATTCTTTTGCATGTGGATATCCAGTTGGCACAACACTATTTTTTCATAAGACTATTGTTTCCCCATTGAATTGTCTTGGCACGGTTCTTGAAAATGAACTGACCGAAAATATAAGGATTTACTTCTGGACTCTCAATGATATTCTGTTGACCTATATGTCTATCTTTATACAAATATCACAATATTTTGATTACTGTAGCTATGTTCTGAGTTTTAAAATCACGAACTCTGTGTTCCCCAGCTATGTTCTTCTTTTTCAGGATTGTATAGCTATTTTGGAACACTTCTTTTTCCATATGAATTTTAGAATCAACTTGTCAATCCTGGTTAAAAAAGCAGAATTCTGGTAGAAAATGTGTTGAATTTGTGTATCAATTTGGGAAATATTACTATCTTAATAATATTAAATTTTCCTATCAATAAACACGGACACTCTTCCATTTATTAAGTCTTCTTTAATTTATTTCAATGTTATTTTGTAGTTTTCAGTGTAAAAATCTTGTAATTTTTTTGTTAAATTTATTCCTGAGCATGTTATTCTTTTGGATGCTTTTGTAACTGGAATTATTTTCTTAATTTAATCTTCAGGTTGTTCATTGCTAGTGTATAGAAATATCATTGATTTTTATATATTGATCTTGTCTCCTATAGCCTTGCTGAACTTATTTATTAGGTCTAATAATTTTTTTATGCGTGTATTCCTTAAAATGTTCTGTGTACAATATCGTGTCACCTGAAAATAGAGATAGTTTATTGTTCCCTTTCCAATACTGATACCTATTATTCCCTTTTGTTGCTTAATTGCCCTGGCTAGAACTTCTAGTACAATGTAGAATAAAGGTTGTAAGAGCAGATATCCTTGTCTTATTCTTGATCTTTGTGTGGAAGCTTTCAGTCTTTCACCATTAAATATGATGTTAGCTGTGGGAATTTTGTAGATGCTCTTTATCACATTGAAGACAGAGAGAGGCTTTAAACATTGTTTTTAAACTAGCTAATGATACTTTTGAATGATATTTCATTTGGCTCTGATTAGGTTTTTATGCTATTTTTATTTTTTTATTTTATGTGCATCTATTATACAGTTAATTGAAATTTACAGTCCATAAAATATCTAATTGTTGCACAATTAATCCTCACATAGTTAAATGGTTGGCCAGCTATCCATCAAATATTAATCAAGTTGACTTTTCTGACTTTAATTAAAACAACAACACAGTGATACACACATTAATATATTCAAACAATAAATTGTTATTAAACATGTAATATGATTATAAATTGCCAAGAGGAAATATTATAAAATTAGGATAACAGGATCTTTCCCAGTATCAGATTCTGATGCTCAACAAAGCCAACTCAAAATTAATTGCTTAAAACAATAGTTATTTATTATTGCTTCCATGTCTATGAGTCATGTGGGCATTCTGATGACCTGGACCAGTGGCCTCTCTAGGTTAGTGTCACTCAGTGGGTTAACTCATGGTGTCATCATCTCCTCCCCAGGGTGGGCGGGAGCCAGCCAACAAACCACCACCTGATGAGTGGAATGGTCAGTCCCCCCCCCACCCCCATACAGCCCCGCCCTTCACATCCCCCATGGTTCCCCAAAGTTCCTCTCCTCTCCTCTCCCATTGGCTGAGGCAGACACCCTCCTTTCTGCCCAATGACTGGTGAGGGTGAGGAATTACCACACTGGGTGATGAGTGACACCAACCCTAGTGATGTCACTGCCTTAGCAGTCCCTCCTTCAATGGCATCAGCCTATCTGCCACCACTGCCATCACCCACCACTGCTACCACCAAGACCCTGGGGTTATTTTGGTGTCACCACCTCTGACAGTATCAGGGGGTGTGGTCTGCACTCCCCTCCCCCTTAGTGATGCCACTGACATGGACCATCCTTGGTTGACCTTTGATGATCATTTATGGGCTTGGTTATTCGTCTCTGTTCTACTGGCAGATAAACTGGGGGCTTCCTATCTTGGAATAGCTTCATTCACATAGCTGTCATAATGTGATTGATTGTGAGTTGAGATGATAAAGGTGATTTTACTCTTGTTTCCTGTCCTCCAGTAGGCTAGCTTAGACTATGTTTATACAGTTCTAAGAGTAGCAAGAAGGCAAGTCCCAAGTGCAAATCCTTTTCATGTCTCTGCTTGCATCACTATTGCTACTATCCCATAAGCTAAAGCAAGTCAAATGGGCAAGCCTAGATTCAGTGTGGAAGGACATAACCAAAGAGTATGATGATAGAGGGATACGATCAAATTAAGGCCACTGATGAAATAATTCCACCACCCTCAAATATAGATTAAAAAAAAAAGATTATTAATTCATTAACCAAATTTTTTTTAGAACTTACTTTTTGCTAAGAAATATCAGTGCTAGGTATTGAGCAGAAAACAAATGGAAACATTGCTTCCCACTTGGGTTTATATTTTAGTGTGACAAGATAGAAAACTATCCTATAAACAAATTGATATATAATATTTTATGGAGTGATAAACGTTATGGAGAGAAATAAATCAGAATAAAGGGGAAAAAAGAATTGCTAAGTATGAAAGGTTTGTCCATATTTTTTTTTTATAAGTGAGTAGGAGAGGATTCTTTTATAAGGTTGCACTTGAAGCAACTGGGTTAGCAACCCATGTTGCAATCTGGGGAAACAGCATTCCAGGCACAAAGGAGAGCCGTAGGGAAGATCCTGAGACATTTCTGTGTATTTTCAAAGAACAGAAAGATCAGCTTAGCTGGAATAGAAACAAATAGTATGAGAATGGTAAGAAATCAAATCAAGAGATATTCAAGTGTTTATTACAAGGATTTTGGATTTTCCTTGAGTCAAATGGGAAACCAGTAGACAGGTTTTTGGCAAGTGATTGGCATAGTTTGTCATACTATTTAAAAAAAACGCTAAGCTGCTTTACGGAAACTAAACCATAGCAAGGTGAAAGAAGATGCAGGGACACCAGGTAAAGTCATTACAGTGAGGCTGGTGAAATATGAGGTTGGTTTGAATAAGGTTGATAGTTGTAACAATAGTGAAAGTGAGGAGAAATTTTCAGATCCACAATATTACGATGAAGGTAGAGCCAATAACCAGTTGTTGAATTAACTCCAATTCATGGCGACTCCATGTATATCAGAGCAGAACTGTGTACCATAGGGTTGCAATAACTGAATTTTTGGAAGTAGATTACTTTGACTTTCTTCCAAGGTACCCTATAGTTGGACTTGAATCTTCAACTTTTCATTTAGCAACCAAGTGTTAACCATTTGTACCACCCAAGCAGAGGAAACAGGTTTGGGAAAAACAAAGCATGTAAGGGAAAAGAAAACATCATTGATGAGTTTGAACTTTTGGCCCAAGAAAAGGAGAGCTTGGGAGTGCCATTTTCTGACCTAAGGTAATTGAGTGAGGAGTAATTTGGGAAATATAGTGTGTAAAATTAAAAAAAAAAAATTAAGGGTAGATTAAGTTAGACGTCTAAGCACAGATAATAAGTTGACAATTAGATTTGTGAAATAAGAGTGAGGAAAGATAACAAGTATAGAAATACAAATGTAAAAGCATCATTATAAGGTGTGGGTTTGGGTGAGATTACCTAGAAAGTGAGTTTAGATAAAGAAAAAAAAAAGTGATCCTAGGATTCAACTACAGAATTCTTCAATATTTAGAGGTCAAGACATGAGGAAGATCACTTAATGAATAAGTAGACCAGAAAGTTAGAAGGGACAAGAGGGAATGATTTCAAAGGAAACAAGTTAAAAAAAAAAAAAAAGTACAAAAAGAAGGGAGCAATAGACTGTAGCTGACAGACTAATCAAGAATGAGGAGAATTCACTGCACTATTTTTAATGTGTAGGTCATTAGTAATCATGACGAAAGTAGTTGGGAAGAGCTGTAGAGCAGAAATACTGACTTTTGGAGGCTCGAGAGAAAGCAGGATTAGAATTAATAGAGAGCATTTGTAAGCAACTTTAGAAGGAGAAAAAGAAATATGGGGTAGTTGTGGGGGGTGATGTGAATTTTAGTGATAATTTTTCTTTTATAAGATGGGAGATATTACACGAAACTTATATATTGGTATTATACAGATTCCAGAAATTTCACGTATAAGAAAACATAATTGCATTAGTGGACAATAATGACTAAGTTTAGAAGAAGAGGGTATAAATATATTCATTGTTTAATTTTTCTTCACTGCTGTGAACAGGAACATTGTAAGGGCTGGGAAAATGATCCTTTATGCATACATATTACAATGCCTGGCATGTAACAATCATTCAATACATATCATGAAATCTTATTTAATAATGGAGGAATAATTGAATAACTGTGATAAAGAATGGTTTAATACAGGTGATGAGAACTGATATTGACTTTTGAGAAAAGAATATTGGCATTCCAGATGTATATATGTCTTGGCTAGAGCACTAGAGATTGGTAGATGCAATATACCATATTCACAAGTTCTTAAGTAAAAGACCTTTTGGAGCAGAGCACACACCAGACACTGTTCTCATGGCATGATCGACGGGCATTTATTACTCACAGAATAAACAGGACAGGGATGAGTAGAACAGCAAACACCATCATCAGCCAAGTTTCCCTGAAGTTAGACTCCCTTTCCAGTTGCATTCATGCATGCCCTACTTTCCATCATGAAAGAGGAATCCCAAAACCCCTCTCTCCTGGGGTTAACATACTAGAAATCTACAATGACTATGTACCAAAGAGCATGTATGGAAAGAAAGTAGGAGAAAGGGGTAATAAAAAGAAAGATGGGTAATAAAAGTGGAAGTCACCTGTGAGAAATGGACATTATTCATTGTCCCTGTTCAGGGTGTGTGACCATCCCCTGATTGGCTATTCTAGATTTACTGGCATCAGAACACAATCCTTTCTCCTTTACCCCACTAGGATAAAAATAAATAAATGTTTTGAGTCTCTCAGAGGGCAGTCATCTCCCCTTAAGACACATACTTTACTTTGTGTCCATGAGTAGTTATTATGTCCATTACTATCTATGGAGATTGAGGGAGGGGAGCAATTATTGTACAGTACATCTGTGCACCCAGCAGTAAAGTGTGATATAGTGGAATCATTCTGAGGACACTGAGTATAGTAATGAGAAGAATATTATTTTCTTATACTAGATGTTGTTAAGTGCCATCTAGTTGGTTCTGACTCATACTGACCCTGTGTACAATAGAACAAAACACTGCCTGATCCTGCTCCATCCTCACGATTGTTGTTATGTTTGAGCCCATTGTTGCAGCCACTGTGTCAATCCATCTTGCTGAGGGTATTTCTCTGACCCCCCTACTTTACCCAGCATGATGTCCTTCTCCAGAGACTGATCCCTCCTGATAACATGTCCAAAGTATGTGAGATGTAGTCTCGCCATCCTTGCTTCTAAGGAGCATTCTGGTTGTACTTCTTCCAAGACACATTTGTTCCTTCTTTTGGCAGCCCACGGTATATTCAATATTCTTCACCAACACCACAATTCAAAGGCGTCAATTCTTTTTTGGTCTTCCTTATTCATTGTCCATCTTTCGCATGCATATGAGGTGATTGTAAACACCATGGCTTGGGTCAGGCACACCTTAGTCTTCAAGGTGACATCTTTGCTTTTCAGCACTTTAAAGAGGTCTGTTGCAGCAGATTGGCCTAATATAATGCATCTTTTTTTTTTTTTTTTTAATATTTTATT
>NW_004444342.1:69853-106133 GCF_000243295.1 Trichechus manatus latirostris | reverse complement strand
GTTCCATGTGCATTGGAAAAGAATGTGTACTTTACAGCTGTTTCATGGAGTGTTCTATGTATGTTTATGAGGTGAAGATGGCTGATCGTGCCCTTTGGGTCTTCTGTATCTTTGATGAGTTTCTTTTTAGTTGTTCTGTCCTTTACTGAGACTGGTGTTTTGAAGTCCCTACTATTATTGTGGAACTGTCAATCTCTCTTTCAGTGCTGTTAGTGTCTCTTTTATGTATTTTGGATCCTTGTCATTGGGTGTGTAGATGTTTATTATGGTTATGTCTTCATGATGGATCATCCCATTAATCATTATACAGTGTCCTTCTTGGTCTTTGATAGTGGATTTTGTTTTAAAGACTATTTTATCTGAGATTAGTATTGCCACTCCTGCTCTTTTTGGTAGTTGTTTGCCTGATATATTCTTTTCCAACCTTTGATTTGTAATAAATTCATGTCTTTGTTTCTATGGTGTGTCTCTTGTATGCAGCATATTGATGGATCCTGTTTTTTTATCCATGTTGTCACTCTCCATCTCTTTATGGGTGCATTGGGTCCATTTACATTCAGTGTAATTATTGATAGACGTGAGTTTATTGCTGTCATTTTGTAGTGCTTTTTTTTTGTGATGCTGACATTTTCTTTGTTCTTCTTACTCTCCTGTGCTGAATTCCTTTTGTTTGTGGATTTTTTTTCATTTCTTTTGTTTTTGTAGGTTTTGTTTTTGCTGAGACTTTATGTTTTTCATCTTTATTTTGATAAGTATGTTTGTTAACTTTTTTGTGGTTACTGTGAAATTTACCCTTATCTTTCTAAGTTTGAGGCAGCCTATTATTACTCGGTATTGCTTTGCCTTCCTCTGCTTTAGAAGGTTCTATACCTACACCATTTATTCCCTGTTTTATTATTCTGATGTTGTTGTCATTACAGATTACCTGCTCTGATTCCCTGTTGTATTTCTTTTGGTTTTGGATAGTCCTTGAGAGTTCATTTCCTTTGTTGGTATTTGGTTGGTATGATCCTTCTTCCTAGATTCAGCCTGTGAGATGAAGTTGTTTGTTCTCAGATAGAAGGACTCCCTTTAATAATTCGTGTAAGTTTGGTTTGGTTTTTACATATTCCCTTAATTTCTGTTTATCTGAATTGTCTTATTTTCATCATCATATTTGAATGAGAGTTTTGTAGGATTTATTATTCTTGGCTGGAAATCTTTTTTCTTTCATGGTTTTATATATGTCATCCTATTGCCTTCTTGCCTGCATGGTTTCTGCTGAATCATCTGAGTTTAGTCTTATTGTTTCTCCTCTGTATGTGACTTCTTGTTTTGCACGAGCTGGTCTCAGGATTCTCTGTTTGTCTTTGGTTTTGGCCAGTGTGATTATGATATGCCTTGGTGATTTTCTGTTGGGGTCTATCCTATATGGGGTTTTTTGTGCTTCTTCCATGGCCAGATTTTCATTTGTCATGATTTTGGGGAAGTTTTCTGTCAGCAGTTCTTGAACAATCCTCTCTGTGTTTTCTGTTTTCTCCCCCTATTCTGGAACTCCAATAACTCAATAATTTTTCCTTTTGATTGTCTCCCACATAACTCTCAGGGCCTTTTCATTTTTCATTGTTTTTTTTCCTGAGTTTTCCTCAGAGTTGTATCCAAGTGTTTATCTTCAATTCTGCTGATCCTGTCTTCTACCTTTTCAGATCTGCTCCTCAGTTCTTCTATGACACTGTCCATTTGTGAAATCTTGTTGTTTATCTTTTGTATTTCTAATTGTTGTTTTTGTATAATTTCTATTTGTGAATTTATTTTGGCATTTTTGTTCCTGAATTATTTTCCTGAATTCATCTATTTTTTTGGTCTTTATTTTCCATGAATTTTTCTGCCTTTTCCATGAATTTGTCTATTTTTTCCACATTTTTGTCTGCTTTTGCTTCAACTCTTGGATAATTCTGAACATTAGATATTTGAATTCCCTATCAGATAGTTCTAGTGCCTTTTCTTCCACTGGAAAGTCATCTATTGTTTTATTTTGGACGCCTACTGGAACCATCCTGTCCTGCTTTTGGAAATGATTTGATATTGTCTGCTGTCTTCAGGGCATTCAGTAGTTAATTTTCTCTTTTATTAATTGTAGATTTGTTTGTTTCATCCTTTTTTTAAATTTGGCTATCTTGAGCAGGTAGGCTGTATGTTGTTTGTTGTTTGCTCATCTGTGGGTACTTGCTTTTTGCCTCCTTCTCCAATTGGTAGGGTCAGTCACTCAGATATGGTACAGCAGGGCAGGTATATCTGAAGAGGAGTTGCTGGGATGGGTTGTTTGTTGGAATTACTACAGCCATCAGGGCAGGTCCGTAATCAGTGCAGGGCAGGTTCCAGTAGGCCATGCCTGTGCTGCTTGGTGGTTTGATGTTAAGTGCACAGGAGAGAAAAACATACAAACAAAAAAGAGTGCTAGGGGAGCTTGCCATTGGAGTGGAGGGATGAGAGACTATGAAATGGAGAAAAACAAAAAGGGAAAAAGAAGCAAAAAAAAAGAAAGAACGTAATGAATAAATAAAAATTAGAAAGAAAAAGAACAGCAAAGCTCCCTGGGATCCCACTGGTGTGGCTACAAGATCTAGGGAAGCTGTTTCCAGGTGTTGAAGTACTGCCTGGTTGGAAGGTGTTGAGGTATTCAGCACCGGGTATTCAGGTGACAGGAAGGGAAGGAAGGTATAGAGAGATGAGAAACTGTGTATTGAAAAAACACAAAAAGAGAAAAAGAAGGGAAAAAAAATAAAACAAGTTAAAAAAAAAAAGAATAAGAAAAGCCCCCAAAAAAACAGAAAAAAAAAAAGACCATGAAAAAAGAAATGTGCTCAGGGATCCCTCTGCACGTCTGTGCAAGCTGAGAGTTTATGTCCAAAGCTGTGTAGCATTGATGGCCAGAACTGGCTCCCAACTAGAGAAAAGAAAAAGAAAACAAACAAACAATTTCAAAGAAAAAAAACAAACAAATTAACCCCAGAATCCCACAGAATGGCAGCACAGACCGGGAAGCAGTTCTACACTCGAATGGAGCTCCACAGCCCCTTAGGAAGAAGCAAAGATGGTGCACGGAGCCAGGTATTTGAGTGAAAGGAGAAGGCTGTGGTGAGATGTAAGGAAGAAATCAAAAGAAGCAGAAAAAAGCAACACCAGCAGCCAACAAATGGCACTCAGGTAGTCGACCAGTGCGGGCGGGTGGAATCCAAGCAGCCAGTGCTTTCCGGCCAATGGGAAGCAGAGGAGGCTGAAAGGTGGTGAAGAAGGGTGGGGGTGGTAAAGCATATACTGCCAGTTTCTGGTTGTTCTGTCTCCTGCTGGAAGCTCTGTGAAGCTGCTTTCTCTTACCCCCTATTTGCTGGTCTCTGATAGGAGTCCAAGATGGCGGATCCGTGCTGTGTTAGCTGATAGGGGACCTCTGCATGAATTTCTCCTTGCTCTCTGTTCTCTGTCAGTTTTCTCATTCCATTTGGTGCTTGGCTGAGTTCTTTATCTCTTCATTTGATGTTTTAGTGTTTCAGGATTGCTTTTTTCTCTGTTTGGCTTAGTTTTTCAGATCTTTGCTGTGGAGGGAAGGTGTGGTGCTTCTGCCTAGAGTGCCATGTTGCCTGACACAGTTTAAATTTTAATATACAAATCATACTTGTTCAATAATAGATTTTCAATACTCACATACACAACCATGAAGAAAGAAATGGTTTATTTCGCATGTTTCTAGCTAACACAATCTCTACTGTCAATCTACAACTAACATACACTTTGACCGTGGAAGGCGAGGAAAAAATAACTAATTAAATAATTATTAACGGCTGAGGTGTTCTTTCTGAATTTGATGAAAAAGGGTGTGCCACTGGACAGGTGCTTGAACTTAAAAGGGAATGCCTCTTTGATGTCAAGTGTATCTAAAGGATTCTCATGTCAGAATTATAAGAAAATGGCCTCACTATCACTCAATCTATTCCCTACAGTTACCTGCCAGTCTGAGTGCTTCCATACCATTACAAAAATCTGTCAAGCATTCAAAACCAATTATACACAAGATGTCAAGTGTTGTCATGCCAGCTGTCCTTTCAATCCTCAGGGGTTCTGGCTGCATATTATCAGTTAAAAATATAGTCTACTACATTGAGATTTTTGCTAAGATAAACTTTACTATTTTATGTTCATCTCTGTTATTTAACAAAAGTGAATGCATGGCTGTATTTGGATGACTAATAATTATCCTAGGTCATAGGATAGTTTACTGGTTAATATATTACAAGTCTTCAATTACCAAAACAAAGTCTCAATTCTGTGGTGATTTTCCGTAGAATTTTAGGTCTATTATTGAATAACTTTACTATCTCATCAGAGAAAGTTACCAATATGTCTTCTTCAATCTAAGGGATAAAAATTTGAAAACTAGTAACTGAAGTGAATGAATTGCTTAGATCTTTTTAGAATAGTTGCCAAAATTATTGGGGTATATAATTTAATTTTTTTTCAAATCTCTTTGACCGACAACATTTTATTGCTTCAGCAAAATTTTAAATCACACTAATCAATAATGATAACAACAAATCAAGCACTTACTTTGCACCAAGGAAAATTTTAAGGCCTTTGAGTTCTAGATAGAGGAAGAGTTTTGAAATATATATAAAAGATTGGTACAAACTTATTTTCTAGTAACAGTACCAGTTGTTGTCAAGTTGATTCCGACTCACGCCAACCCTATGCATGTCAAAGTAGAACAGTACCCCCAAGTGTTTTCAATGGCTGATGTTCTAAGATGTGCAACAATTTGTAATTAATAGTTTTGTGCATCTAGAAGCCCCAAACCCACTGCCATTGAGTCAATTCAGACTCATAGAGACCCCATAGGTTTCCAAGGCTGTAAATCTTTATGGAAGCAGACTGTCATATCTTTCTCCAGAGGAGCCAGAGGTAGTTTCAAACCGGTGACCTTTTGGTTAGCAGTCAAACTCTTTAACCACTTCACCACCTAGGCTCTTATAAGCAGGAAACTATAAATTGCATGTCTTGGTGTCTATGGATCTATACACTAGTTACTAAATTAAAATTAGCATAAAGGAATTGGTAATAATAAAATGAATGATACAGAATTTAGAAGAAAGACTGTGTTTAAGTGCATTAAAACTACTAAAAGAATATTAGCACGATATTAATTAACCTGTACAACCTAAAATGAATGTCTGCCTTTTTAATTTATGTATTTAGTATTTCCACTTTATCATTTTATTACCCAGCACGTAGTCATGAAATGCACTTAGCTATATGATTTCAATAAAAATCTAGTTTTCACTATATTTATCTAAAAAAGAAACACTATTAGAATTTGAAATTTTAAAAATATCAATTCTGTAACTAAATAGGAAATGAAAGGAGCTCTAGATGAAAATAAGCCAACTTAGACTGATCACTAAAAATATCAAAAAACATAATTTCATCTATTTACGTGCTCATTGTGTGCCTACTTTGCCCAAGGCACAGTTATGAGATAGAGGGAATATCAAGGTGAAAAGTTATTTTATTTGACATTACAAAACTAGTTTATTAAGTAGGAAGAGATAAGTGACTGCAGATCCCAAAAATTTGGTGGCATAGAAACATGTAAGTAAAAATATCTAGGTATAGTTCTTTATCACATGAAAAGTCCAGGGTAGGGTTTTTAGGTCAGTGGAAATTCTATTCCACATAGTCTTTAAAGAAACCAGACTGTTGGATGTTTTTCAGTCTTCAACTTTTCGTTTCTGAGGTCACTTTGGTCATTGTAATCCCAGCCCACCATAGAAATTGAAGAGGGCAAAGAAGGCAAAGCCACTCTCATAAAGGCCCTGTCTGGAGTGGAACACATCACATCCACTCACATTTCATGACAGAGGAATTGGTTACAGGGCCACACTTAACTGAAGAAGAGGCTGGGAAATGTAATTTTGCTGTGTTACAGAAAATAAGGTGAAATAGATTTTGATGGACAACTGCAGATCCTGTCCCAATCAGTAAGTGGCAGAAGGGGATTTAAATACAAGCAGTCAAGAGTAGACTTTGTGCTTATAATATTATTCCAGACAAAGAATTGGGAATTAGGAAACTTTATCTTTTAAATAAAATTAATAGTAACATAATAATATTCGATAATAATAATGAATAAAAATAATGTTTTACATAAACTCAGTTGAACACTAATATGAATATATAGCTTCATATTTGTTTCAATCAAGTTTTACATAACTGTCTTTTCATTAGAACTCCATTTGTTGTTGTAGTTATTTTTTATTTTTTATTACTGCTTCATGTCATGTGTTTAGTAGCTATAAATATCTGTATATAGACAAGCAAAATTTCTGTAGAATCATCTAAGGCTATGTTCACTAGAGTTACATTTAAGGGACTATGGACAACAGAATTAGAATGGGATAGGATCTCACTTTGTATTCTATATCTTTTTTATTGCTTTTTTAATAAGCATTAATTATTGTAATAATAAAAATAAATTATATTGAAAAAATTTTAATTACACTCTATATATATGTTGTTAGGTGCCTTCAGTTTAGTTTTGACTCATAGCAACCCTATATACAGCAGAATAAAACACTGCCTGGTTCTGCACCATCCTCACAATTGTTGTTATGTTTGAGCCCATTGTTGCAGCCTCTGTGTCAATCCATCTCGTCTAGGGTCTTTCTCCTTTTTGCTCACCCTCCACTTCAGCAAGCATGATGTCCTTCTCCAGGGATTGGTCCCTCTTGATAATGTCTAAAGTACATGAGACTAAGTCTCACCATTCTCACTTTCAAGGAGCACTCTGGCTGTATTTCTTCCAAGACCGACTTGTTTGTTCTTCTGGCAGTCCATGGTACATTCGATATTCTTCACCAACACCAAAATTCAGAGACGTTGATTCTAATTCGGTCTTCCTTATTCATTGTTGAAATTTCACAAGCATATAGACGATTGAAAATACCATGTCTCTGGTCAGGTGCACCTTCGTCCTCAAAGTGATATTTTTGTTTTTCAACAACTTAAAGAGGTCTTTTGCAGCATATTTGCCCCAACACATTACGTTGTTTGATTTCTTGACTGCTGCTTCCATGGGCATTGATTTTGGATCCAATTAAAATGAAATCTTTGATAACTTACAATCGTGTCTCCATTTATCATGATATAGCTTATTTGTCCAGGTGTGAGAATTTTTGTTTTCTGTTTGTTGATTTGTAATCCATGCTTAAGGTTATAGTCTTTGATCTTCTTCAGTAAGTGCTTCAAGTTCTCTTTGCTTTCAACAAGCAAGTTTGTAACATCTTCATATTGCAGGTTGTTAATGAGTCTTCCTCCAATTCTAATGCCTCATTCTTTTTCATATAGTCCAGCTTCTCGATATTTGCTCAGTATACAGATGGAATAAATACAGTAAAAGGACACAACCCTGATGTATACCTTTCCTGATTTTAAGCCACACAGAATCCCTTAGTTCTGTTTGAACGACTGCCTCTTCGGTCTATGTACAGGTTCCACATGAGCACAATGAAGTGTTCTGGAATTCCCGTTCTTTGCAATGTTATCCACAATTTGCTATGATCCACACAGTCAAATGCTTTTGCATAGTCAATAAAACACAGGTAAACATCTTTCTCGTACTCCCTGCTTTTAGCCAGGATCCATCTGACTCAGCAATGATATCACTCATTCCACATCCTTTTCTGAATTCAGCTTGAATTTCTGGCAGTTCCCTGTCAATGTACTAGTGCAGCTGATTTTGAATTACCTCAACAGAATTTTACTTGTGTGTGATATTAATATTGTTTGATAATTTCTGCCTTCGGTTGGATCACCTTTCTTTGGAATAGGCATAAATATGGATATCTTCCAGTCAATTGGCCAGGTAGCTGTCTTCCAAATTCCTTGGCATAGATGAGTGAGCACTTCCAGCACTACATCTGTTTGTTAAAACATCTCAGTTGGTATTCTGTCAGTTCCTGGAGCCTTGTTTTTTACCAATGCCTTCAGTGCAGCTTGGACATCTTCCTTCAGTATAATCGGTTCTTGATCACATACTACCTCCTGAAAGGGTTGAACATCGACCAGTTCTTTTTGGTATAGTGACTCTGTGTATTTTTTGCATCTTCCTTTGATGTTTCCTGTGTCGTTTAATATTTTGCCAATAGAATCCTTCAAAACTGCAACTCGAGGCTTGATCTTTTCCTTTTGTTGCTTTAGCTTGAGAAATGCCAAGTGTGTCCTTCCCTTTTGGTTTTCTAACTCCAGTTCTTTGCACATTTCATTGTAATGCTTTACTTTGTCTTCTCTAGTAGCCCTTTGAAATCTGTTCAGCTCTTTTACGTGATAATTTCTTCCATTTGCTTTACTACTCTATGTTAAAGAGCAAGTTCCAGGGTCTCTTCTGACATTTGTTTTGGTCTTTTCTTTCTTTCCTGTCTTTTTAATGACCTTTTCCTTTCTTCATGTATGATGTCCTCGATGCCATTCCACAATTTGTCTCGTCTTTGGTAGTTAGTGTTCAATGTGTCAAACCGATTCTTAAGATGATCTCTAAATTCCAGTGAGATATGCTCAGGGTCTTATTTTGGCTCTTGGGGGCTTGTTTTAATTTTCTTCAGCTTCAACTTGAACTTGGATATAAGCTGTTGATGGTCGGTTCCACAGTCAGTTTCTGGTCTTGTTCTGACTGATGGTATTGACTTCTCCATCATCTCTTTCCACAGATGTAGTTGATTGCCGTGTATTCTATGAGCTGAGGTACACATGTATAGTCTCCATTTATGTTGTTGAAAAAAGTATTGGCTATGACTAAATCATTGGTCTTGCAAAATTATATCATGGGATCTCTGGTGTCATTTCTATCACCAAAGCCATATTTTCCAACTACTGTTCCTTCTTTGTTTCCAACTTTCGCATTCCAGTAACCAATAATTATCAATGCCTCTTGATTGCCTGTTTGATCAATTTCTGACTGCAGAAATTGGTAAAAATATTCAATTTCCTTATCTTTGACATTAGTGTTTGGTGCATAAATTTAAATAACAGTCCTTCCTATTAATTGGTCTCCCTTGTAGGTTTATGGATATTATCCTATCACTGACAGTGTTGTAATTCAGGATAGATCTTGAAATGTTCTTTTTGAAGATGAATGCAATGCCATTCCTCTTCAGTATGCCATTCCTGGCATAGTAGACCATATGACTATCTCATTCAATATGGCCAATACCAGTCCATTTCAGCTCACTAATGCCTAGAATATAGATCTTTATGCATTCCATTTCACTTTGGATGACTTCAAATTTTCCTAGATTCATACTTCACACATTCCAAGTTCCTATTATTATTGGATGTTTGCAGCTGTTTCTTCTCATTTTGAGTCATACCACATCAGTAAATGAAGATTCCATTAGCTTTACTTCATCCATGCCATTAATGTTGATTCTACTTTGAGGAGGTAGCACTTCCGCAGTGGTATTTTGAGTGCCTTCCAACCTGAGGGGCTCATCTTCCAGCACTATATCAGACAGTGTTCTGCTGCTATTCATAAGGTTTTCACAGGCCTATATTTTTCATAAGTAGACTGCCAGGTCCTTCTTCCTAGGGTGTCTTAGTCTGGAAGCTCCACTGAAACCTGTCCACCATGGGTGACCTTACTGGTTTTTGAAATACCAGTGGCATAGTTTCCAACATCATAGCAACACGCAGGTCACCACAGTATGACAAACTGACAGACGTGAGGTCTCTATACATACATGCATATATATATATATATATATATGACATTTTTATATATATTTGTCATATATATGACATTTTCCATATATAATTATATATATATATGCTATAGTTGTTTCCTATGAAGTTTCCATTGTGCAAAAAGAAAAACACAAATGTCTCAAGCAAGATCCACAGAATTTTAATTCTACTTGTATGAAACATTAAGTCTACTTACAGTAAAATATATCATTTATTACATGTCAGTTCCTTATAAAAGTAGCAACATTAGTAGAATTATAATTAAATGGAAACAGGAAGTGTTCAGATTGATTAGGCTGAAAGCCAAAAGTCCTGATAGGCCAAAACATTTGAAAAATAATACGTTTGATTTTTGAAATAAGTATAGTTGAAATAAGAATATGTTTCTTCTATGCCTAAGAGGTCTCTTGACGTAAAAATTCCCTCCCTCCAAAAAAAAAAAAACAAAAAAGAATGTATTCATGGTATAATTTCTGAAGTTAATACTCATATACAGTGTTTAATTTTTTTTTCCTGTGGATAAAATTTGATCATACATGTATCAAAATTAGTTTCAAGAACAGGACAAATACAGGTATTTTAAGAGACAGTTAAAATGTAAATATTTGTGTGTTTGTAAAGTACATGCATTTAAAAACTACGACAGGTAGTAAAGGTGTCATTAATAGTTGTGAAAACAAAGTAATAACGCCAAGATATTTAATGACATTAGCTATTGCAATTTTAATACATTTGTCCCTATTCTGAGGAACTATAACTTAATTTTATTTTTTAAAAAAGCAACTTGTGTACAACCAATACCTAAAAATTATTTCTAGATGTAAAATTATCAGAACAATTCTTCTTGTATTATCAAGTGGAATAAAGCCAGGCAATAGACAAAGAGCACCATCAGTTAATTTTTGGCAGACTCATCTTTCAAGGAGCTCATTTTAAGTAGTTATATTTTTGTCTTAAATGGAAAGACTTTAGTCAAATGAAGAGATTCTAAGACAAAGCCAGTTGTGCTTTTTGAATAGACAGTGAAGGAATAAGATGGACAGATTTATTTTACTTTTTATTATTCAAATAATATGAAACTTCATTTGGATTTTCTAAACAGTAATATAAACAGAGAAAATATTGAAGTTGTCAAGGATTTCATCTTACTTGCATACACAATCAACGCACATAGAAGGAGCAGTCATGAAATCAAGCAACGCATGGTATTGGCTAACTCTGCTACAAAAGATCTCTTGAAAGTGTTAACAAGCAAAGATGCCACTTTGAGGACTAAGGTGCACCTGACTCAAGCCATGGAATTTTCCATTGTCTCATATGCATGTGAAAGTTGGACAAGGAATAAGGAAGACCAAAGAAGAATTGATGAATTTGAATTCCTTTGTTGGCGAGGAATATTGAATATCCCTTTAATGATCCAATTAATTTCTGCTTTGAATTTTTTGTCAATACCATGTGTTTTTATTCATGGAAGCATGCCGAATCACTGAGTGTGTCTGAAGTTTCGGTAGGTAGTATGGATTTATTTTTTGTTGCCTTATCCCACAAGCCTACCATTCCAGTCCTGAGGGACATATGTTGTCTTACAAATTCTACAGTCCCAGCAGAGACCACAGGACATATGTGTCACAAATAAAAGTTTTCAAAGTTTCTATTTTTCCTACTAAAAATTCAGCCACCTCATACAACACCCTGTAAAAACAGTAATTTGTGGCACACTTCTCTTTCTTCAGTTTTGGACTGTTATGCAAGTCCCCTCTAATGACTGCATGTACTGTCAGTAGGAAAGCAGCTCTCCAATAAATAAATCTGAGAGGCAGAAAATGTTGGCGGGCAACAGTTTATCCCAACAGTCAATGAAATGGTTATATCATGGACTGCCAATTCTTCTGTCTTGGAAGAAGTACAGTCAGAATGCTTCTTAGAAGTGAGAATGGTGAGTTTGTCTCACATACTTTGGACAGGTTATTAGGAGGAACCAGTCCCTGGAGAAGGACATCATACTTGGTAAAATAGAGGGTCAGCAAAAAAGAGAAAGACACTTGATGAGATGGACTGACACTGTGGCTGCAACAATGACCTCAAATATAACAACAATTGTGAGGATGGTGCAGGACTGGGCAATGTTTCGTTCTGTTGTACACAGAGTCACTGTGAGTAGAAACTGACTTGGCAGCACCTAACAACAACAGCTACAAGGACTAACAATGCATATGACCTATCAAAGTCCTTTACAATTCTATCATCTAAGGTCAAGTTAATATTTTAATTTTTACTTCATGGAAATTTTGAGTGTTAGAATTTGATCATTACAATTTCAAAGTATCTGATTACAGTTGTGGTTATTTTCTTTTTAAAAGATAGCACGAACAATAACTATCTGAAATTCTATTGCTGGAAATTATACCTTTCTCAATATAAAATACCTTAAAATTCTGATGAAAAGAGTTTCATTGTAATTTTAATCTGATTACTCAAAACTTGTTTTAATCCTTTTGTTTATTCCATGCTTAATCATGGATTTAGGAGATGAGTAAATGCTTATTAAATATCTAATAATGATTCGTCTGTACTTCTGATGTTTCTATTTTTAAAATATATTTTAATGAATTAGTTATGGAAGAATAATAATATAAAATACTTATTTTCTTTCTAATTATATTGCTTATAACTTAAAACCATCAGTAATGTGATGAATATTAAAGGGTTCTTCTACTACATAAAATACACCAGATTAATTTGTGAAATGCATATAAATTGAAAGGAAATACAAACTAAGCACCTAACATTCATAAAAATAAGTCACTTATACTTTTACTTAGGAGTGGAAAAAACAGTTATGTGTGTGTGTATATGTGTGTATGGGAAACCCTGGTGGCATAGTGGTTAAGAGTTCAGCTGCTAACCAAAAGGTCTACAGTTTGAATCCAGCAGGTGCTGCTTGAAAACCCTATAAGGGCAGTTCCACTCTGTTCTATAGCGTCTCTATTAGTCAGAATCAACTTGATGGCAATGGGTTTTTGTGCGTGTATGACACTACTGTGCACTATATTAATTTTTATTTTTATTGAATAAACCTAACCTAGATGTTCGTCACTAATGTAAAATAAGGAAATTATGAGGATTTACCTGTATTTTTATAGAAATAAGTATTCAGAAATATAATCAAGTAGAAATTCTACAGTTAAAAACTTTGGTAAGATAAATGAAGAATCGGTAGACAGCTTTAATAGCAGAGTGAACATAGCATAATAGTGGGTTAGTCAGTTGGAAGATAGGTGTGAATTGTATAGGCTAAAAAAAAGGAGAGGAAAAATTATAATAATAAAAATAGAGAAAGAGAATAAGAGACACTTGGGAAACACTGAAATTTTCTACTATATATGAATTTGGAATCCCAGAAGAAAAGTGAAAAAGAATGGAAGAGAAGCAATATTTGAAGAGATAGTTTAATAATGCCTCTGAATGGTTAAAAGATATCAACCACACACTCCACATGTGCTCTTAACGAAAAGCTAAATTTGTGGCAATTTGTTCAGGCAGCAATAGAAAAAACTTAACATACTGACTTTACTTAGTAGTTTACAAACAACCATTCCTTGTATCATTGAAAATTCCAAAGATAGTTTCAGAATCCTTTTCTCTGGATTTTGAAAAAACAAGTGCTAGGTTTATGTGGAAAAAGTTGAACTTCTTGTATGATTTTAACCTAAATTGTTCTGATCCTGATGAGATATACTTACTTCAACAGTATTAAACAAATCTTGCTGAGAACCTACTATGTTTCAAACGTTTCCCCTACTAGTCTTAAGGGATACAAACATGAATGAGAAAGAGTTTTTAGTCTGATAATGGACAAAGTCTTGTAAAATAAGCAAAGTAGCATGTTATAAACCTTTCTTGATATAACTGCATATTAACCAGTTGGAAGAAAAAGTCGGCTTTATACCTGAAGAGATTATAAATGGTTTCTTGAGGGAGAATGATATAATCTATTAAATGTACTTTGTTTTGTCATGAGGATTTCTACTTGTTACATATTCTGTTGACCTTGAACCTTAGAGTAAATGATTCTACCCAATTTATTTTCTTTTAATATATGAGAAGTTCAAAAAAAGACAGTTTAATTATCGAAATAGTAAAAGACTTGAATAAACCAGTACCGTAGAGTCGATTGCAATTTATGGTGACCTCGTGTGTCAGAGTAGAACTGTGCCCCATAGGGTACCTCAAGAAACAGAAGATATCATTATGGTCAATAAGCATACAAAAAGACTCCTATATCCGTTGGTGTTTTTAGTTACTGTCAAGTTGTCTCCTACTCACAGAGACCCTATGTATACAAGAACAAAACTTGGTCTCGTTCTGTGCCATCGTACTGACTGTTGGCGTGTTTGAGTCCATTGTTGTGGCTATTGTGTCAACCCATCTCATGGAGGATTTCCCTCATTTTTACTGACTCTCTATTTTACCAAACGTGATATCTTCTTCTAGCAATCGGTTTTTCCTGATGATGTGTCCAAAGTAAGTGAGCCCAAGTCTTGCCATCCTCACTTCTAGGGAATACTTTGGTTGTATTTCTTTTAAGACTGATTTATCCTTTCTTCTTTCAGTCCACAGCATATTTAATATTCTTTGCCAACACCACAATTGGAAAAAATCAATTATTCTCCTACCCAGCTTTCATATGCATTCGAGGTGACTAAAAAGACATGGCTTGAGTCTGGCATACCTTAGTCATTCAAGTGACATCTTTGCTTTTTAAAATTTTAAAGAGATCTTGTGTAGCCAATTTTTCCAATGCAATACATAGTTTGATTTCTTGACTTTAAAATCACTATACATTCATCATAATGGCTGAAATTAAAAGTACTGACCATATCAATTCTTAATGAGGAAGTTAAGCAACTGGGAGTTTATACCTTGGAAGCCTGTATACAAATTGTGAGAAATATTTGGAAAACTGGGAGCATTTACTAAATCTAAACATACTTATAAACTATAACCCAGTAATTCCTTTCCTTGGTGTACGTCCAAAAGAAATGAGAGCCTAAATACATTTTTAGGAAGAACCATAACATCTTAATTCATAATAGCCAAATTTATAAACAACCCAAAGACCATCAATGGTGGAATTAATAAATATATTGGGACATACTCATACAAATGAGGGCTATGTAGCTACATACTTAAATATGAATGAATCTCACAGACATGATGTTTATGACTTCCTTTATATGAAGTTCAAAAATAAACACAAATCTATGGTGATAGAGATTGGAATTGCACTTAATTCTGGGAAATAGGGACTGACTAGGAGAGAACATTAAGGAGACTTCTGGGTTATAAAATATTCTATAACTTAATGTGGGTAGAGGCTACATGATGTATATACACGTAGTAAATCATAAATTAGTATTCCTGATATTTGTGTATTTTTACTTTCAAAGTTGCACCTCAGTTAAAAAGGAAAAAAGCTTTATATACATGTATATACATATGTATAAATATATAGATATATCTATACGTGTATGTTGTTAGGTGGCTTCAAATCAGTTCTGACTCATAGAGACCCATGTAAAACAGAAAGAAACACTGCCTGGTTTTCTCTTTTTCACTGACCTTCTGCGTTACCAAGCATGATGTCCTTCTCCAGGGACTGGTCCCTCCTGATAACATGTCCAAAGTACATGAAGTAAAATCTCGTCATCCTTGCTTCTAAGGAGCATTCTGGCTGTACTTTTTCCCAGGCAGATTTGTTCATTCTTCTGGCATCCCATGATACATTCTCTATTCTTCACCAACACCATCGTTCAAAGTCATCAATTCTTCTTTGGTCTTCCTTATTCATTGTCCAGCTTTGACATGCATATGCGGTGGTTGAAAATACCATGGCTTGGGTCAGGCACACCTTAGTCCTCAAAGTGACATCCTTGCTTTTCAACACTTTAAAGAGGTCTTTTGCAGCAGATTTGCCCAGTACAATGTGTCTTTTGATTGCTTGAATACTGCTTCCATGAACTTTGATTCCAGATCCGATGAAAATGAAATCCTTGACAACTTCAGCCTTTTCTCCGTTTATTATGATGTTGCTTATTGGTCCATCTGTGAAGATTTTTTTACTTTACTTTGAAGTGCAATCCATATTGAAGCCTGTAGTCTTTGTAAGTAAGTGTTTCAAGTCCTCTTCACTTTCAGCCAGCACGGTTGTGTCATCTGCATATTGCAGGTTATTAATATGACTTCCTCTCATCCTGATGCTCTTTCTTTTTATGTACTTCAGCTTCTCGGATTATTTTTTCAGCATACAGAATGAATAAGTAAACCCTGATGCACACCTTTCCTAACTTTAAACTATGCAGTGTCCCCGTTTTCTGTTGGAATGACTGCCTCTTGGTCTAAGTAGACGTTCCTCATGAGCACAATTAAGTGTTCTGGAATTCCCATTCTTCACAATATTATCCTTAATTTGTTATGATCCACACAGTCAAATGTCTTTGCATAGTCAATAAAACATAGTTAAACATCTTTCCGATACTTTTTGTTCTCAGCCAAGATCCATCTGACATCAGCAATGATATCCCTCGTTTCACAGCCTCTTCTGAATTGGCTTGAACTTCTCACAGTTCCCTGTTGATGTACTGTTGCAACCTCTTTTGAATGATCTTCAGCAAACTTTTACTTGTGTGTGATATTAATGATATTGTTTGATAATTTTCACATTCTGTTGGATCAACTTTCTTTAGAATGTGCACAAATGTGGATCTCTTCCAGTTGGTTGTGCAGGAAGCTGTCTTCCAAACTTCTTGACATAGATGAGTGAGCACCCCTAGCGCTACATTCATTTGTTGAAACAGTATTCAGTCAATTCCGGGAGCTTTGTTTTTGCTATCTCTTTCAGTACAAGATGGATTTTTCCTTTAGTCCAATCAGTTCTTAATCATATGCTATGTTCTGAAATGGTTGAACATCAACCTATTCTATTTGGTACAGAGACTCTGTATTCCTTCTATCTTCTTTTGATGCTTCCTGAGTCGTTCAATATTTTCCCCATAGAATCCTTCAGTGTTGCAACTCCAGGCTTGAATTTTTTTCTTCAGTTCTTTCAGCTTGAGAAATGCCAAGCATGTTCTTCTTTTTTGGTTTTCCACTCCAGGTCTTTACATATGGCATTATAATACTTTACTTTGTCTTCTTGAACTGCCCTTTGAACTCTTCTGTTCAGATCTTTTACTTCATTTCTTCCTGTCACTTTAGCTACTTGATATTCAAGAGCAAGTTTCAGAGTGTCTTCTGACATTCATTTTGGTCTTTTCTTTCTTTCCTGTCTTTTTAATTGTAGAAATATTAAATATGTTTTTCATAAGAATTATAGGAGTAAATTGTTTCATTTAAGTGCAAATTTTAATCTAGTCTTAGCATAATATCCCCTTTCTTTCTTCCTTGTGTATATTTGTTTGTTTGTTTGTTTTTTAGTGTGTGGCAGCTCTCCTAAGTTTCTTTTGCTGCGAGTAGCAAATATGTGCAAGAGAAGTCTGCCACTGAAGAAACAGAATACTACAATAGAAATTATGTAAGTAAGAAAAGAGAGAGGGAAATTATTTGAACCAGGCTTCAGGCATCAGTCAGCACTGACAATGGGAGAATTCAAAATAAAACAAAGCATAAATTATGAAAGATGTGAACAGAAACGTTCAAACCTAGTTCACTGGGATACTTTAAAATGTCATACATCTTTTCTCTTATACATGTACATGATGTCCGGAATTCCCTAGGCTCCTTTAACAATTCAAATCTTTAGCTTTTATTATTAGTTAAGCTTCCTCATTGTTCAGAACCATCCATTAATGCAACACTAGTCTCTAACTTGTCAAATTTCCTAACTTTTAATTTTAAATCTTTTTTTTAGTGGTCTCATTACGTTTAACGTTTCTCATGTTTTCCTCCTTCCATTTCTTCTTCCAAAGCTCAGTTGACTCTTTTATTTACAAGCATACCTCATTTTATTGTGCTTCCTTTTATTGCACTTCACAGATACTTCGTTTTTTACAAATTGAAGTTTTGTGGCAGCTCTACATAGAGTAAGTCTATGGGCATCATTTTTCAAACAGCATGTGCTTACTTCATGTCTCTGTGTCACATTTTTGTAATTCTTGCAATATTTTTAAGTTTTTCATTATTATTATATCTGTTATGGTGATCTGTGATCAGTTATCTTTGATGTTACTATTGTAAATGTTTTGGTGCACCGTGAACCTTGCCCATATAAGATAGCGAACTTAATTGATAAATATTGTGTGTGTTCTGACTGCTCCACTGACTGGCCATTCCTCCATCTCTCTCCTTCTACTCAGGCCTCCCTATCCCCTGAGACATGACAATATTGAAATTAGGCCAATTAGTAACCCTAAAATGACCTCTAAGTGTTCAAGTGAAAAGAAGATTACAAACCTCTCACTTTAAATTAAAATCTAGAAATGATTGAGCTTAGTGAAGAAGACATGTGGAAAGCCGAGATAAGTTGAAAACTAGTCCTCTTGTGCTAAACAGTTAGCCAAGTTGTGAATGCAAAGGAAACGTTCTTGAAGGAAATTAAAAGTGCTGCTCTAGTGAACACATAAATGGTGAGAAAGGGAAACAGCCTTATTGTTGATATGGGGAAAGTTTTAGTGGTCTGGATAGAAGATTAAACCAGGCACAATGTTCCCTTAAGCCAAAGCCTGATCCAGAACAAAGCCCTAACTCTCTTCAATTTTATGAAGGCTAAGAGCGGTGAGGAAGATGCAGGAGAAAAGTTTGAAGCTAGCAGAGATTGGTTCATGAGGTTTAAGGAAAGAAGCCATCTCTGCAACATAAAAGTGCATGGTGAAGTAGCAAGTGCTGATGTAGAAGCTGCAGCAAGTCATCCAGAAGATCTAGCTAGGATAATTGACATAGGTGGCTACACTAAACAACAAATTTTCAGTGTAGAAGAAACAGCCTTGTATTAGAAGAAGATGCCACATAGGACTTCCATAGCTAGAGAGGAGATGTCAATGCCTGGTTTCAAACATCAAAGAACAGACTGACTCTCTTGTTAGGGGCTAGTGCAGCTGATGATTTTAAGTTGAAGCCAATTCTCATTTACCGTTAAGAATTATTTACCTTAAGAATTATTCTAAATCTACTCTGCCTCTGCTCTCTAAATGGAACAACAAAGCATGGATGAGAGTACACTTGTTTACAACATGGTTTACCGAATATCTTAAGCCCACTGTTGAGAACTACTACTCAGAAAAAAAGATGCTTTTTCAAAATATTACCACTCCTTGACAATGCACCAGATCACCCAAGAACTTTAATGGAGATGTACGAGGTGATTAATGTTGTTTTCTTGGCTGCTAATACAACATCCATTCTGCAGCCCATGGATCAAGAAGTAATTCTGACTTTCAAGTCTTATTATTTAAGAGATACATTCCATAAGGCTATAGCTGCCATAGACAGTGATTCCTCGATAGATCTGGGCAAAATAAATTGAAAACCTTCTAGAAAGGATTCAACGTTCTAAATGCCATTAAGAGCATTTGTGATTCATGGGAGGAGGTCAAAATATCAACATTAACAGGAGTTTGAAAGAAGTTGATGTCAACCCACGTGGATAACTTTGAGGGGTTCAAGACTTCAGTGGAGAAAGTAACTGTAGATGTGATGGAAATAGCAAGAGAACTAGAATTATAAGTGGAGCCTAAATATGTGACTGAATTGCTGCAATCTCATGATAAAACTTTAGCAAACAAGAACTTGCTTCTTATGGATAAGCAAAGAAAGTGGTTTCTTGAGATGAAATTTACTCCTGGTGAAGATGCTGTGAACATCGTTGAAATGACAACAAAGAATTTAGAATATTACATAAACTTACTTGATAAAGCAGTGGCAGGTTTTGAGAGGACTGACTCCCAATTTTGAAAGCAGTTCTACTGTGAGTAAAATGCTATCAAACAGCATCGCATGCTAGAGAGAAATCTTTTGTGAAAGGAAGAGTCAATTTGATGTGGCAAAGTTCATTGCTGTCTTATTTTAAGAAATTTCCACAGCCACCTCACCCTTCAGCAACCACCATACTGATCAGTCATCAGCGTTGCCATCAACATTGAGACAAGGACCTATACCAGCAAAAAGATTACGACTTGCTGAAGGCTTAGATGATCGTTAGCATTTTTTAGCAACAGTATTTAATTAAGGTATGTATATTTTTTTTATACATAATGCTATTGCACACTTAATAGACCACAGTATAGTGTAAATATAACTTTCATATGCACTAGGAAACCAAAAAATTTCTATGACTTAAACTTTATTGGCAATATTCACTTTATTGTGGTAGTCTGGAACCAAACATGCAGTACCTCCAAGGTATGCCAGTAATTGTCTTTCTTTTCAAAGTTAATACGTCTTACTCCTTTATTTCTTCAAGTTTTAGCTAAATTTATTTTATAATTGGAAAATGCTTTTAGAGTTCTTCTTAGTATAAGGTCTCACACTGGAAAGAGAGGAATGGAATATAGTTAACTTCTAAATATTACATTTTTTTAATTTTCCCACCTAATATTCTGTTCCTCTTACCACCTCTGCTCCCTCTCTCTATATATATTCTCATCCACACTCAGGGATTTATAGACAGTTTCTTTCAGCTAACATTTACTGAGGGCCTCACCCAAGCAAGATGCTGTCACATAAAGGAAAATTAAGCATTCCTTCTCTTTCCAAAGCCCACTATTTAATCTTGTTAGATATGTACAATAAACTGAATCCATTTTCTTGAGTAAAAAATACTACTATACTATGTATTATGATTTTTGAGAAGAGATGATAGTTAGTTCTGCTTGTGGAAAAGATAAAGTTTCTTCAAGTAGATGTAATTAAACTAGATATTGACTAATGAATAGTCATTGCCAGAAGAATAGGAGATTAATTAGTCCCTATCACCAATGGCTACTATGAGTCTGATTCCTGTGGCAAACCAGACAGAATCATCTCTGTATATTTTTATCTGTTTTCCAGTATTCAATACCTACTTTCATTTGGAAGACTAATAAGCCATTGTTCTTGAATCTACTTAACATTTTTACCTTTAATTTCCTTACATCCCTGATATAAGCAATACATTTCACCTGGGCAATATTTAGAAAAATATTTTAAGTAAATAAAATCGTGATATTTCAGATGACTATCCTAATTATTATTTAGTGCATTATTACTAAATTACTAAATTTTGATTGAAAATAATCATAATTTTGCCATGCATAGGGGTTATATATGGTAGGAAATACTATCCTAAGGTAAATGTATTTTCCTGGATTTCTTGTTTTAATTTTAATGACATTTTCAAACTCAAATAATTAAGCAAATTAACAGCTTCTTTTGATCAACTTTAGTTTTGTGAAATGCATCATTGCTATTCTTTGTAGCTAAAGTTGTCCCACTGCTATAGAATATTCTATAGAATGAACATACTCTAATGCTTTTGTTCATTATTCTACTGATAGAGTTTTAACTTGTTTCCAATTTTGGCCTAATACAAACAATGATGTTTTAAATATGCTTCCATATTTTTCTTAGTGTGCATGAGCAACAAATTACTCCAGGATTTGTTGTGTCAAAAAGATAAGCATCTTTAAATTTACCTTATAACAATAAATTGTTTTCCAAAGTGACCGCATCAGGTGACAATCCACCTACAGTGTATCAAAGTCCCCTTACTAAATACACTTGTTAATATTAATATTGTCTGATGTTCTTATTTATGCAAATTCTTTTCAAGTGCAACTGTATCTTCCTTGTTTTAATTGGAATTTGTTTGAGTAATATAGATTTTGAGCATAGTTTCATGTATTAATTGACCATTATTTCTTCATTTGTAAAATGAGAGTTCAAGTAAATTACTTGTTTTTCTAGGAAGTCCCATCTTTTTTTTTTTTTATATATCAGTGAATTTATAAGGTACAATTCACAGTTGTCTTAGCAAAACAGTAAAGCATATAAATATATATAGAGAGATTTATATCAAGGAAACAGTTCAAGCAATTGTAGTGGCTGGAATATCCCAAATCCGTGGATCAGGATAGAGGCTTCTCCTGATTCACGTAGCTGCAGGGGCTGGTGAAATCAAGATTGGCAGGTCAAAGAGCAGGGCTTCTGCTCACAGGCTGTGAAGATTGACAAATCCCAAGATCAGCAGATAAGCTGCTAGCTCAAGTCCCAAGAACCTGAGGTCAGATGAACAAGAGGCAGCTGCAGGATCCAGAGCAGGCAAAAGCCAGAACATCCAGTTATTTTTGGATGCAGGCCACATGCCCAAGGAAACTCCCTTTCAACTGATTGACTACTCACAGCAGATCCAGTCATGAGGGTTATCACATATAAACACTGAGAATCATGGCCCAGCTAATTTGACACACAATCTTAACCATCACAACAGTCAATAAAATACTTTTTAGTGTTAAGTTTAATGAATTTTGATAAATGTACCAATCTGTGTAAGCGTCAACACAATAAAGATACTGAATATTTCCATCATCCAAAAACATATTTCCTTCTGTTATTTTGCAGTCATTCACTCCCCTACCCCTGTCCCAGACAATCACTGGTCAGTTTTCCATCAAAATCACATTATTTTGTCTGATCACATTTGTACAATTTCTATTCTTTTGGTGGCACAAATGGTTAAACACGGGACTACTAACCAAAAGGTTAGTGGTTAGAACCTACCCAGGGATGCCTCAGAAGACAAGCCTGGCAATCTGTTCCCGAAGGTCACAGCCTTCAAAATCCTATGGAGCAGTTATTGTCTGCACACATGGGGTCACAATGAGTTGGAATTGACTCCAAGGCAACTAACAACAACAACAGCAGATGAGTGAATGTAATTAGGTAAGTACAACTTATAGCCTTTCTAAAGATGTATACCTTGGTATATGTGACCTGAGCCCCTTTTTGCTTGCTCTAGTTTTCTTTCTTTAATTATTTATTTATTTTACTTTCTTAAGTCTCAGCTACCAATCAAATTACATGAATTAGTTTCTTCATTAGGAACAGGAACCAAGATTTAAAAAAAAAAAAAAAAAATCCCCACACTGATCTGTGTTCAAAGGAATGACTGAAACTTTAAGAAAAAAATCAAAAATGACTTTTCTATGATGGAAGCTTCTCCCTTTCATGAGAAATTTTTAGAAAAATTAATTATTTTAAAAAGTGAGCAGTCACAAATAAAAGGCTTTTTATTTCCTTCCTTTTGGAGAAAGTCAAGTAAAGGTTGCAGAAAAATTGAAATGTAGAGAGTAAAATAAATAAATGCTTTATAGTTAAAAAAGCCTTTGCTTCAAAATATTGTTTTAAAAAAATCATGTTAATAACTACCTTGAAAACATTCTCCATTCATTCTCAAAATCTTATAGCAAGCAAAGGAAAGAGATAATTTTGATTATTTTTTTCTTTGATTGATTCAAGTTACTAATTTAAATTCATCAGGCATATTATTAATCACGCAACGGCAATCCAAATGAATTATTTTTAATTGATTTGGCCTGGTTTATTGATTTTTTCACTACTATAAATAATTTTGGCTCTTTAGTGACAAAGGCTTAATTACTGACAATAAAATATATTCAACAAAAAGGAGCTAAAGTATTTGCACACTATCAAAATAGTCCTCTTAAACCCAATGTATAGAAGAGATGATACAGTGTAATTTCATTGGTCATTTTAGTGCTAAGGTGATACAATGCATTGAATATGATAGCTTGAAAGTCATTTGGCTATCATACTAAAATATATTTTATTTTTTGCTAAAATAATCTGTTTATATAGTTGCCATGTAAAATAATGAGAATTTCACCATCAAATAATACACTGGCATCCATTTTATCAAGCACTATAGATTTTTATAAACAAATAGTGCTTCAAGAAACGTACCTAGTGTATAATATATCATTGCCCTGATACTCAAGTCTTTTAAAAAAAAGCTGCAACATAAAAACATATGAGCTTTATGTATGTTTGTGTATGTATGTATGAGTATGTATGTACCATAGCAACCTATAAGACAGAGTAGAACTACCTCATACATTTTCCAAGGAGTGCCTGGTGGATTTGAACTGCTGACCTTTTGGTTAGCAGACGTAGCTCTTAACTACTACACCACCAGGGTTTATATATATTTAATATGGATCTAAGAGTCTCAAGCTTTTCTTCCACTGCCATATCTAGCCATTTTTTCAATGCCTCAGTAAGATAAACTGAGCAAATAAAAATACAGAGATCAGTTCATTAAAATATTTTATATAAAATGAATTTTTAAAAAAAAATTAAAAGGTAAAATCTTACTTTTAACTTTCACATTTTCAATAAAAGTGAACCAGGCAGGCACAAAGAAAACAGTAAATGCAGTTTCAAACTGTAGAAACCTAAAAAAAATACAATATTTAATGAAAAATATTATAACACAGGTAACAAAAAGCTATTATTTTTGCTCTTGTGGTGTAATGATGATTTGAGTATTCAGTCTGTTTAGAATTCTTTTGTTTCTGTGATAAACTGATATCAAGACTTCAGGTCTTAATCCCTGGATCCTCCATATGCTAGAATGAGAAGAGAAAGGGTTTTTGCAGATGCTATTAAATTAAGGATCTTAACATATCGAGATTATCCAGAATTATTCAGGTGATCCCTAAATCCAATCATACCTCTTATAAGAGAGAGTCAGAGGTATATTACACACACAGAGAAGAGGAGAAGATGGTATGAAGATAGAGACCATGATTGGAGTGATGTGGCCACAAGCAAAGGAATGCCAGTAACCACCAGAAACTGGAAGAGGAAAGGAAAGAATTCTCCTCTATAGTCTCTGGAGGGAGCATGGCACTATACACACCTTGATTTTGACCCAGGGAAACTGATCTCAAACTTCTGGCCCTCAAACAGTGAAAGAAAAAATTCTCTTGTTTTTAGCCACCAAGTTTGTGGTAATTTGTTACAGCAGACATAGGAAACTAATAGTTTCTTCTTAATTTTTTTTATTATCGTTCACATGAAATTTCTTTGAAACAGAAAACAAAGTTAAACCTACTGTAAACTGTTTTAAAGTTAAATTTTCAGCATTGAAAATATTTTTAGGCATCTGTTAAAAATTATTAGGTGGTGAGTTTAAGGAATAACATTTGGAGAATATTAATATTTGATGTATTAATGATTAGAAGAAAACATGATCAATTTCATTTAAGCAATTAAAAAAAAGAAAAGGCTGTTGTTAATTGTTAGGTGCTGTCAAGTCGATTCCAACTCATAGAGACACTATGTACAACAGAATGAAACATTGCCTGGTCCTGTGCCATCCTCACAATCGTTGCTATGTTTGACCCCATTGTTGTAGCCATTGTGTCAATCCATCTTGTTGAGAGTCTTCCTCTTTTTCCCTGACCTTCCACTTTACCAAGCATCATGTTCTTCTCCAAGGACTGGTCCCTCCTGATAACATATTCAAAGTATGTGAGATGAAGTCTTGCCATCCTTGCTTCTAAAGAGCATTCTGGTTGCACTTCTTCCAAGACAGATTTGTTCGTTCTTTTCGTAGTCAATAGTATATTCAATATTCTTCACCACCACCATAATTTCAAAGGTGTCAATTCTTCTTCAGTCTTCCTTAGTCATTGTCCAGCCTTCACATGCATATGAGGAGATGGAAAATACCACGGCTTGAGTCAGGCACACCTTAGGCCTGAAAATGACATCTTTGCTTTTTAACACTTTAAAGAGGTCTTTTGCAGCAGATTCACCCAATGAAACGTGTCGTTTGACTTCTGGACTGCTGCTTACATGAGAGTTGATTGTGTATCCAAGTAAAATGAAGTCCCTGACGACTTCAGTCTTTTCTCCCTTTATCATGATGTTGCTTATTGGTTCAGTTGTGAGGATTTTTGTTTTCTTTATGTTAAGTATAATCCATACTGAAGACTGTGGTCTTTGATCTTCATCAGTAAGTGCTTCAAGTCCTCTATACTTTCAGCAAGCAAGATTGTGTCATCTGCATATAGCAGGTCGTTACTGAGTCTTCCTCCAATCCTGACACCTTGCTCTTCTTCACGTAGTCCAGCTTCTCGGATTTTGTGCTCAGCATACAGATTGAAAAAACCTGGATATTTCATTTCTTATCATGCAATCCTGCTCTTGCTGCAGGTTTAACTTCCAGAAATTATCACCAGGAATCTTTATATGATTCTTAGAGTGCTCCATTATACCTTACCACTTGTTGTTGTTGTTAGTTGCCATAGAATCGGCTCCCACTCATGGTGACCTTAGGTATCAGAGAAGAAAACTTTGCCTCTTCCTGAGCCATCTTCGTGATCTTTGATATGTTTGAGTCTATTGCTGTGGCTATTTTGTCCCTCCAGCTCTTGAGGGTTTTTCTTGTTTTTGTTAACCTTCTCTTTACTTTGTCAAACATGGTATCTTATTACTACATCCTTTAATTTCTGTCTTAGATTCAGTTTATTTATTATTTATATATGTGTTACAATACAGTTTCATTCTTTACAGTGGCTATTTAGTTTATATATATATCTCTCTATATAATTTTAGAATCAAAGAATCAAGGATAGGTTAAAGAATTGCTTTTTCTCTGGAACTAGATGATTCTACTTAACTTGTTACTAGTGAGACTAGGGTTGGGGGATAGAGGAAGAAACCTTAGTAATGTTGGTAATGCTATGGGGATAGTGAAATAGTTATTGCAGTCTAAAGGGCTGATTATAATGAACTTTTCTACAAGTATGTTATTAGTGCACCTCTCTTTCCTAGAAGTAAGGGAAAAAATAAAAAGATAAAACATTCACCCTGTGTCTGGTAAGGCATAAATGCAAGGAAGACTACCTTGGTGCAGATATTTTCCATCAATATTAGATACAAGAAATCAAACAGATTTGGGTTCTAATCCTGTCATTTACTAGACAAAAGACCCTGGGCCATTTACATTCTTGCAGTAGCCCTTTGTTTTCTTATCAAAGTAATGGCCATTCATCTATTTTTTTCTTTTATTGATCAGTTATTTATTGATTGCTCACTAAGTGCCAGGTACTAGGAATAAAAGTGAGCAAAATAGATCAAAATAAATTAAGTGCTTACTCTAAATCCTTACTCTGATGGATTACTAGAACAACAACAACAAATAGGGCTTTTGTTTTTGTTTTTTAAAGATAATAAAATAATGCAAGTAAAATACATAGTGCAATAGACTGTGTATATACAATACATATAACACTAGATAATTCATTATTAATATTTTAAATAAATTTTATGAACATGATTTAAGTTATTCATTTCCATAATTACAATGACTTAAATGTTGCATTTAATATGCAACAGCTTTATTTCTGAGAAATAAACTTCTTTGACCAAAAAATAAGTTGTGTGTGTTTAGCATATTGACAAAAAGTAATATAACTGAATTTCTAATTTTCTCAAGTTTCAAGGCCAGAGAAGACACTGCTATGTAGTTCTGGGCATTTTACCAGGTTGCTAAGTCAATGTTCTGTGAGATTCATTGATAGTTAATGTTGTGAAAGAATCCATATATCCTTTATAATTTTTTTTTCCTGAAGTACTACTACAAATAAAATTTATTATTCTCTCTTTTTAATGTAAGTAACACTTTCTTCCTATCATGTGGATGAACTCTGTTGGGAAGTTCGCATACACTCAAAACACCTTTTGCTTTCAATCCTTTTGTCTTACTGATGTTGTTGTGTGGTGTCCAGTCTGACTCACAGTGACTCTATATGATAAAGTAGAACTGCTCCATAGTGTTTCCTAGGTTGTAATCTCCATGGGAGCAGATCACCAGGTCTTTTCTCCCACTGATCCGCTGGTGAGTTCGAACTGCCAACCTTTCTGTTAACACCCCAGTACTTAACCTTTGCACCACTAGGGCTCCTTTTTGTCTTATTGTCCTTTAAATTAAAAAAAAAAAAATGTTGCTCTAATGCAGGCTTTGCCTAATTTACGCAAAGTAGTTGTTAATGGGTCTGGATCTGTGCAAGCTGTCTGTTCTCTCTTGTCTGAGGATATTAATTAATCCTTCCAGTTTTTCACTGCTCCACATGATGTGTAGCCATTGTGTATTCTCACTACTTTGATGCTAGAGATATGATGGTAAATAAGGTAGAAATTATACTTTCCTCACAAAACAGATGCATTCTTTAGAAACAGAGGAGTGTGAAGGCAGCTGCCTCTGTTGGGGTGGGAGAGGCACTGAGAGAATCCAACACTGTATCTTAGCTCTAGCCAGACAGAGACTCCAAATCATATAACAGGTCTTTATTTTTAATTAGAAATTTACTATTTCTTTTTTTTTTTTTAACTTGTTGGTTATCTGCTCACACATGAGAAACCAGTTTCCATTCATTAGGGATGTGACCTCTATTTTTATTCACATGGAAAGGGTCATTAAAATAATTACTCAGTGGACACATTTCCCTAAACCATATATTAGTTCCTCTGTCAGTAACATTACCATCATGAGCTGGATGAATTGTTGTAAATTTCTCCAGAATTTAGAACTCAAACTCTACAGTATACCACATACTTCACTGCTTGTGACTTTTACCTCAAATATCAGTCTTTCTGTAATTGTTCTGGTTCCTCCTTCAAACACCAAATTTAAAGATGGGTGTGGAAAAGCTTCAAATACTTCACATATGTAATGTCTTCTCCTGCTTCGTCCCCTCTAGATACACAAAAACTGCTTCAAATTACTAAGTTACATATATTTTATTTAAGATGTTTAGTTCTCTACGAGTTTTTCTACACACAATTACTTGATCAATTTTTTAACTTGGAATTTACTTGGTCTGCAAAGTTATTTCTATTATTCATTCAGACATATGTGAGATTCCTTCTTAACAAAAAATACACTTTCTTCTGAAGTTGCTTCTGACATTATTTGAGTGCTGAAACTAGAGATAGTGAGTTTGTATAATGTAGTAATTTTTTAAAAGAAATGAAATACTGGCAGCTGTGCTAACCCAGGACACTGTCTCCACACAGCATGACATAATTTCCAGTTCAGCAACAAGAAGCTTGTTAAGATGATCAGAAATTAAAACTGAAATAATTTATTTTATCTGACATTGATAGATTGAAATTAAAATATAAACGAATTAAATACGTTATAGATAATTAGTTTTCAATACTCCACTTAACTTAGGTGTCAGACTTAGAGTACAAATCTCATATCAAATATTATTTTCTGACTTTTTATGATAAACAGATGGTCTCCACTCAGAGAGAAAGGAAAAGAAGGGGGGGAAAGAAAAACACTTATTTTAATTTTTTAAAAACATCATACAGCCAATTTAAAATATCGTTTAGCCTTAACTTCAAATAAATCACTTGGGTCAATATCAATTAAATATGTCTATCTCCCAAACCATGACAGCCCACACAGTGCCATTGGGGTCTTCAGAAGCTTGAATTGCCGTCTGAGGAGTAGGATCTCAAGCATATTTAAATGAAACAACCACTTAAAGTAAGACTTTTGGCAATGGATCAAGATACTATAATTACCCAATCTTCAAAACTATTCACAGATGGAATCAGCAAATTTTAAATGCTCAGTTAATATCGTAATCATTTACAATTATATGAAATATATTTTTATGTAAAAATAAGTATGGTATAATACTTTAGCATCAGGATATCTACAGATCCACTTTAGTAGTTGTATCAATACAATAAAAGTAGATTAGATGATAATAGTTGGTTGTCTTCTTCCTTTTAGATAATGTTACATCTTCATAAGCATCAAACAGGAATATGTGCAGATGTTATGTGGAAATGCTTTTGTATAATTATATTTATAGAACACTGGTTCCCAAATTAATGTCTGGAGAATTAAAAAAAAAAAAAAAAAAGAACATGATGTTATAGACAGAAGCACCTTGCCGTCTCTCCACAGCAAAGACCTGAAAAACTAAGTAAAACAGAGCTGTAAATGAAAACAACAATAGAACAATAAAGGGAATAAATGGTGTAAGTGTAGAACTTTTTAATGGAGATGAAGGCAAGGAATACCAAGTAATAATAGACTGGTTCAAACATAGAAAGATAAGGGTAAATTTCAAGGTAATCACAAAGAAAGTTAACAAATCTACTCATCAAAATAAAGAAAAAAAAACACAAAGCCTTGGTAAATACAAAATTTACAAAAACAAAAGAAATGAAAAAAAAATCCACAAAAGGAATTCAGCACAGGAGAGTAAGCGGAACAAAGAAAACATCAGCACTGCAAAAAAAGCACTACAAAATGACAGCAAGAAATTCATACCTATCAATAATTACACTGAATATAAATGGCCTAAATGCACCCATAAAGAGACAGAGAGTAACAGAATGAATAAAACAACAAGATCTATCAATATGCTGTCTACAAGAGATACACTTTAGAAACAAAGATGTAAATTTATTAAAAATGAAAGAATGGAAAAAAAAATATCAAGCAAACAAGTACCAAAAAACAGCAGGAGTGACAATACTAATCTCAAACAAAATAGACTTTAAAACAAAATCCATCATAAAAGACAAAGAAATACATTACATAACGATTCAAGGGATGATCCATCATGAAGACATAACCATAATAAACATCTATGCACCCAATGATAGGGATCCAAAATTTTTATGAGTTTGTTATGTAAAACAAACTCTAACAGCACTGAAAAGAGAACTTGACAGTTCCACAATAATAGTAGAAGACTTCAACACACCACTCTCAGTAAAGGACAGAACATCTAGAAACAAACACAACAAAGATACAGAAGACCTACAGGGCACAATCAGCCAAGTTGACCTCAGAGACATATACAGGACACTCCATCCAACAGCTGCAAAGTACACATTCTTTACCAATGCTCATGGAACATTCTCCAGAATAGAGCACATCTTAGACTACAGAGAAACCCTCAACAAAATCCAAAACACTGAGATAAAACAAAGTATTTTCTCTGACCACAACACCATCAAGGTGGAAATTAACAACAAGAAGAAAAAGGAAAAGAAATCAATTACATGGAAACTGCATGACACCCTGCTTACTTATCACTGGGTAATAGAAGAAATCAGAGATGGAATCAAAAAATTCCTAGAATCAAATGAGAATGAAAACACATCATTCCAAAACCTTTGGGACACAGCAAAGGCAGTGCTCAGAGGTCAATTTATAGCAATAGATGCACACATCAAAAAAGAAGAAATGGAAAAAATCAAAACATTAGCTACACAACTCAAACAAATAGAAAGAAAACTACAAAAAAAGCCCACAGTCATCAGAAGAAAGGAAATAGTAAAGATCAGAGCAGAAATAAATGAAATAGAGAATAGAAAAATAATAGAAAGAATCAAGAAAACCATAAGTTGGTTCTTTGAAAGGACTGATGAAATCGACAAACCACTGGCCATACTGACAAAAGAAAAATAAGAGAGGATGCAAATAACCCAAATAAGAAATGAAGTGGAGGACATTACAACAGACCCAACTGAAATAAAAAGGATCATAACAGAGTATTATGAAAAACTATAACAAATTTGAAAACCAAGAGCAAATGGACAAATTTCTAGAAACACACTACCTACCCAAACTAACACAAAATGATGTTGAAAATCTGAACAGACCATTAACAAGATAAGAGACTGAAAAGGTAATAAAAAAATCCAAAAACAAAAACAAAAACAAACCCTGGCACAGATTGTTTCACTGGAGAATTCTATCAGACATTCAGAGAAGAGCTTACATCAGTGCTACTCAAACTATTTCAGAAAATAGAAAAGGAAGAGATAACTCTAAATTCATTCTATGAAGCCAGCAGAACCCTGATACCAAAACCAGGCAAAGACACCACAAAAAAGGAAAATTACAGACCAATATCTCTCGTGAATATAGATGCAAAAATTCTCAATAAAATTCTAGCCAATAGAATTCAGTATCATATCAAAAAAATAAAACACCACAGCCAAGCAGGATTCATACCAGGTATGCAAGGATGGTTCACATTAGAAAATCAATCAACATAATCTACCACATAAATAAAAGGAAAGAAAAGAATCACATGATCATCTCAATTGATGCAGAAAAGGCATTTGACAAAGTCCAACACCCATTCCTGATAAAAATCCCAAATAAAATAGATATAGAAGATAAATTTTTTAACATAATAAAGTGTATCTATGCAAAACCAACAGCCAACATCATTCTTAATGAAGAGAGGCTGAAAACATTCCCCTTGAGAACAGGAACAAAACAAGGGTGTCCTTTATCTCCACTTTTATTTAACATTGTGCTGGAAGTCCTAGCTAGAGGATTAAGGCAAGAAAAAGAAATAAAGGGCACCCAAACAGGTAATGAAGAAGTTAAAGTATCTCTATTTGTGGATGATATGATAGTATACATAGAAAACCCACAAGAGTCCATGAGAAATCTATTGGAACTAATAGAAAGATTCAGCAGAGTAGTAGGATACAAGATAAACATACAAAAATCAGTTGGATTCCTATACACCAATAAAGAGAATAATGAAAAGGAAAACAATACCATTTAAAATACTCCTAAAAAGATAAAATACTTAGGAATAAATCTAACCAGAAACGCAAAAGACCTATACAAAGAAAACTACAAAACACTACTGCAAGAAACCAAAAGAGATCTATATAAATGGAAAAACATGCCATGCCCATGGAAAGGAAGACTCAACATTGTGAAAATGAAAATTCTACCTGAAGCAATTTACAAATACAATGCAAACCCAATCCAAATACAAACATTCTTTAAACAGATGGAAAAACTCATCATTAACTTTATATGGAAAGGGACAAAACCCTGGATAAGTAAAGCACTACTGAAGAAGAAGAATAAAGTAGGAAGACTCACACTATGTGACCTCAGAACCTACTATACAGCTACAGTAGTAAAAACAGCCTAGTACTGGTACAATGACAGATATATTGACCAATGGAAAAGAATTGAGAACCCAAATGTAAATCCATCCACCTACGGTCACCTGATCTTCGACAAGGGCCCAAAGTCCATCAAATGGGGAAACAACAGTATTTTTAACACAAGGTGCTGGCAAAACTGGATGTCCATCTGCAAAAAAATGAACGGGACCCATACCTCACACCATACACAAAAACTAATTCAAAATGGATCAAAGACCTAAATATAAAGCCAAAAACTCTAAAGTTCATAGAAGAAAAAATGGGATCAATGCTAGAGGCCTTAATACGCTGCATTAACGGGATACAAACCATAACCAGAATACACAAACTTCAGAAGATAAGCTAGATAATTGGGATCTTCTAAAAATTAAAGACTTATGCTCATCAAAAGACTTCACCAAAAGAGTAAAAGGAGAACCCACAGACTGGGAAAAGATTTTTGGACATTACAAGTCAGACAAAGTCAAATGTCTAAAATGTGCAGGAAAATCCAACAACTCTACAACAAAAAGACAAATAATCCAGTTAAAAAATGGGCAAAGGAAATAAATAGACACCTCACCAAAGAAGACACTCAAGGAACCAACAGACATATGAGTTAATCCTCACGATCACTAGCCATTAAAGAAATGCAAATCAAAGCCACAATGAGATACCATCTCACCCCGGCATTACTGGCATGAATCAAAAAAATAGAAAATAATAAATGTTGGAGAGGCTGCGGGGATATTGGAACTTATATGCACTGCTGTTAGGAATGCAAAATGATACTACCATTTTGGAAAACAATACGGCACTTTCTTAGAAAGCTAGAAATAGAAATACCATATGATCCACCAATCCCACTTCTAGGACTATAGTCTTGAGAAATAAGAGCCGTCACATGAATAGACCTATGCACACTCAAGCTCATTGCAGCATTGTTTACAATAGCAAATAAATGGAAACAACCTAGATGCCAATCAACAAATGAATGGATAAACAAACTATAGTACATACACACAATGGAGTATTGTGCAACAATAATGAACAATGATGACTCTATGAAGCATCTCATAACATGGATGAATCTGGAGGGCATTATGCTGAGTGAAATAAGTCAATCACAAAAGGACAGACATTGTATGAGATCACTACTGTAAAAACTCATGAAAAGGTTTGCACACAGATAGAAACAATCTTTGATGGTTACAATGGAAGGAAAAGGTTGGGCGGAACAGTGAATAGACAGTAGGTAAGTGGTAACTTTGGTGAAAGGTAAGACAATGTACAATACTTGGGAAGCCAACCTAACTTATACAAGGCAAGGTCTTGGACGCTCCATAGATACATCCAAACTCCCTGAGGAACCAAATTGCTGGACTGAGGGCTGTGGGGACCATGGTCTTGGGAAACATCTAGGTCAACTGGCATAACATAGTTTATAAAGACAGTGTTCTAGGTTCCACTTTGGTGAGCAGTGTCTGGGTTCTTAAAAGCCTGTGAGCATCCATCTGAGATTCTCCTCTGGTCTCACCCCTTCGGGAGCAAGGGAGAATGAAGAAAACTAAAGATACAAGGGAACAATTAGTTCAAAGGACTAATGGACTACAACTACCACAGCCTCCACCAAATTGAGTCCAGTACAACTAGATGGTGTCTGGGCTACCACCACTGACTGCTTTTACAGGGATCACAATAGAGGGTCCCAGACAGAGCCGAAAAAAAATGTAAAACAAAATTCTAACTCACAAAAAAAGGCCAGAATTACTGGCCTGACAGAGACTGGAGAAACTCTGAGAGTATGGCCCCTGGACAACCTGTTGGCTCTGTAATGAAGTCACTCCTGAGGTTCAACTTTCAGCCAAAGATTGCACAGACCTATAAAACAAAAAGAGACTAAGGGGTCACAGAAGCCCAGGGGCAAGGATTGGAAGGCAGGAGGGGACAGGAAAGCTGGTGATATGGAACCCAAGGTGAGAAGGGAGAGTGTAGACATGGCGTGGGGTTTTTAACCAATGTCACAAAACAATACACGTACTAACTGTTTAATGAAAAGCTAGTTTGTTCTGCAAACCTTCATCTAAAGTACAATAAAAGGATTTCTAGTAACATGGCGCTCTAGGCAGAAGCACCATGCCATCCCTCCACAGCAAAGATACGAAAAACTAAGCCAAACAGAGAAAACAGCAATCCTGAAATCCTAAACATCAATTGAAGAGATAAAGAAGTCAGGCAAGCACCAAATGGAATAAGAAACTGACAAAGAACACAGAGTGAGGAGCCATACATGGAGGGATCCCCTGTCAGCTAATGCAGCATGGATCTGCCATCCTGTATTCCTATCAGAGAGCAGCAAATAGGGGCTAAGAGAAAGCAGCTTCACGGAGCTTCCAACAGGAAACTGAACAACTGGTAAACAGCGATATATGCTTTCCCACCCCCCACCTTTCTTCACCCTCACTCAGCCTCCTCTGCTTCCCATAGCCACAGTCTCTTTGCCAGGAAGCAGTGGCTGCTTGGATTCCACCCGCCGGCACTGGCCAACTCACTGAGTGCCATTTGTTGGCTGCTGGTTTTGCTTTTTTCAACTTCTTTTGACTTCTCTCACCACCTCCCTCTCCTTTTTCTCAAAAACCTGGCTTCGTGCACCATCTGCTTCTTCCTGAGGGGCTGTGGAGCTCCGTTCGAGTGTAGAACTTCTTCCCGGGGCATGCTGCCATGCTGGTGGGATCCTAAGGCTTTTGTTTGTTTGTTTTCAATTGTCTGTTTGTTTTCTTTTTCTTTTCTCGAGTTGGGAGCCCGTTCTGGCCAGGCGGTATTGTGTGGCTTGGGACCTACCCCTTCAGCTTGCACAGATGTGCAGAGGAATCCCTGACGGCATTTCTTTTTTTGTGGGGTTTTCTTTTTTCTTTTTTTTTGGGGGGGGGGGTTTCTTGGTCTTTTTTCTTTTTAATTTGTTTTGTTTCTTTTCTCTCTTTTCCCCTTTTTGTCTTTCTTCGTTACTCAGTTTCTCATCTCTCTATACCTTCATTTTCTTCCTGTTCCCTGGATACCTGGCACTGATTACCTCGACGTCTCCTAGCCAGGCTGTACTTCAACACCTGGGAAAATCATCCCCAGACCTCATAGCTGCACCAGTGGGATCCCTGGGAGCTTTGCTGTTCTTTTTTCTTTCTAATTTTTATTTATTCATTCTTTTCTTTTCTGTTTTTTCTTCTTCTTCCTCTTTTTGTTTTTCTTCTTTTCTCAGTCTCTCATCTCTCCACTCCAATGACAAGCTCCCCTAGCACTCTTTTTTGTTTGTATGTTTTAGGCTCCTGTTCCTCTCTCCTCACTCCCATACCCATCTTAGCTCCACACATCACAATCTCCCCCCTCCATCCTGCCTACCTGTGCTGTGCACTTAACATCACACCACCAAGCAGCACAGGCATGGCCTACTGGAACCTGTCTTGCACTGATTACCAAATCTGTCCTGGTGGCTATAGTAAGTGCCACAAACAACCCATCCCAG
>NW_004444342.1:60195-66993 GCF_000243295.1 Trichechus manatus latirostris | reverse complement strand
ACAATAAAATTTAAAAAAAATAAAAAAGAATTAAAAATTTTACCAGTCGGGTAGAGAAGGAAGAGGATTAGGAAAAACAAAATAGATTAATAGCCATCACCATGAAGTTCTAATCCATATACTCTTTTTGGGCTGTGAGATGTTTAAAGAAAAAAAAAGAAAAGAAAAATCCACAGGTGATTCCAATACATTTATAAAGTTGAAAATGATTTTTATGATTAATTATGTTTAAATATTTTATTTTTATGTCATTCTATCAATTTGGACCTAAAAAATATATCTAGGTCCAAATAAGTTTAGCTAATTGCGAGCTACCGGTATCTGGGCAGAACTGATAATAAATGATAGTAGGGATATTTTTTAAAAATAAAATTTATTGAACCCAATTTAGGTGGGGAAAGAAGTTCCAGTTAAAAATGGTGTATTATTTTGCTTTCATTTATTTTCCTTTCTAAAACCAATAAAAAATAACAGTAAAAAGAGTAAAACACAAGAGATATCAATATAAATTTTGACGTTAGAATTAGATATGAAATCCTAAATGATTTATGTTTTTGCTTTCTTTATTGGGTTGTTGTTGTTAGTTGCTGTGGAGTTGACTCCAACTCATAGCAACCTATGTATAACAGAACAAAACATTGCCAGGTACTGCATCATCTTCATGATAATTGCTATGTTTAAATCCATTGTTTTATCCCTTGTGTCATTGTATCTTACGGAGGACCTCCCTTGCCTTCACCAACCCTCCACTTTACCAACCTTGATGTCCTTTAGTAGCTATTGGTTTTTCCTGATAATGTGACAAAGTAAGTGAGTTGAAATCTTGCTATATACACTTCTAAGGAGTATTCTGGTTGTATTTCTTCTAAGAGTGATTTGGCTAATATCCTTAAAAGAGGATCCAATGAAAAGCAAGCTGATTTTCAATATAGTTCCTCAGAAAGACTCAGAAATTGAAGCCATCAATTATTTCTGAAGGCCAGGATTTTGGTGGGGCTGAAAACAGAGGGATTTGAGTGAAATCTATAAAATATGTAGTGAGGCTCCTGATTTCCTCTTCTACCTCCATAGCTAGCAATTGACACTGTTACACCCAGGCAGAAGACAGATGTTTTACTCTTTGTAAAGCCCGATATAAATTATCTCTCAAATTAGTGTGCAGATGCATCAGAGGGCTGATATTACTCTCACTTATTGAGAGATGAGGTGAATATTTGGGTATTATATGATGAGATGCAAGCTAACGGATTGATCCCAACTTTTTCCTATCGTTCTATTATTTGCTTCAGCAATATATTGGATAATATCTCTGAGGTAGGCTCTTGACTCAGAAAAGAATTCTTATTGTTATTTGGATCTTGCCCCTCCCCCCAAAGAAACATCCTGATTGCTGCCTAAACACCATTCTGAGGTCCAACCAGTTCACCAGCCCTACCAACTTATACAGAGTATCTTACTAGTTTTGAACTAGTTCACTCTTAAATATGAGGAATAATCAATAAAAATCTGGTGTTTGAAAAGAGGCTGTAACATGAAAGAAAAAGGGCCAAATACGTAAAGAGAAAGAAAAGTAAATTGGAAAAAAAAGACATATAAATGCATGAAGCAGAAGAAAACATTTTAAAAGAAATAAAAGTCACCACGATAACACAGAAAAATAAAAATAACTTGCATTCAGGAATCGATGAAAAGCTGCTGTACAAAACGAGAATATTCAAAACTAAAGAAAGAGCTCTTGGAAATTAAGAATATTATTACATAAGTAAACAATTCAAAAGGAATGTTACACAATAATGTTGAGGACATAAAGAAAGTAAATAGAGAGGCAGCATTATAAAACAATAGAAGGTAGTGAGTAAAATTAGAAGAGTATTCCAAAATACTTTGTATATGACTAATCTTTATGCCCCTGAGAAAATGAAGGAATTAACCCTCCAAGGAAAATTTCAGACACTTGAAAGATATGATTTTCTAGATTTAAAGGGCCCATTAAAAGCTCAGCGTAGCTCATGAACAAAGGAATCACATGGAAACACATCATCATATATTACAGAAGCCTTGGAAATATGTGATAGCCCAAAAAATTCCAATGAGAAAAAAAAAAAATGTGATCACATACAAAGCATAAGTAATCAGAACAGCATTATGTATGAATAGCTAAATGGAAGCACACAAAAACAATGTTGTCTAAATAGTGAGAGTAATAGTTTCCATCCTGGATTTCTATACAGCTCTATTACATCACACAAGCTCTTTATAAGCCCCTGCCTATGCCGTGATGCTATATCTCATTCTTTGCCTGAAACTTCAAATTCAAGAAATTTTGAAGATGGGTAATTAATTGCATATTACCTTTCTTCCTTTGTCAATACAAAAAAAAAAAAAAACCTACATGCTACTATTTTTATCTCAGGAGCTCTTACACATTCTTTAATACTAATCTCTGCCTCAACTCCTTTGGCAACCCTCTCTGAAACATGCTAGTTGTCTATTCTTGGATTTCATGTAATTTATTATTCAGATTTTTATAACTATATTTTACATTATTTTATATTTTTAATTTAAAAAATAGTCAGTTATGCTTAATAATCCTTTTAGAGTAAGGAACTTGTACTTGTTTAACCATATCCAGATCTAAAACAATGCCTACTACATAGATTACATTCAAACAAATATTGAATGTAAATATACAAATGATTAAACAAACAAATAACCAAACAAAAGATTATTTTCCACTAATGGAGAAAAATTTCTCCATAGATTATTTATATTTTTGGAATCCAAATAAAAATCTGGCTCATCAGTTATATTATTTTAAAAAGAAAAAAGTAATATCAGAAAAATTACCTTTAGAAAGTAGAGTTCTATGTTTCTACTGAAAATTTAGTTGATTCTCAAGTTTTGGAAGAGTATAAATAAATGACATTGTCCAGTCACTTCATAGTAGGATGACTAAATTATCATGGGAAGGATTATTAAAAGCTGGGTTATATTAATTTTCATCTTTCAATACTTCTGAACATAAATAAAGCAAAAATCCCCCCAACTTGATCAATAAACAACACCATGGTAAATGAAGAATAAATTGAAATTGTCAATAATTTCATTCCATGTGGATCCCCAAGCAAATTCCATGGAAGCAGCAGTCAAGAAATCAAATGGTGTATTGCATTGGGCTAATAAGCTGCAAAAGACTCCCTTAAAAGTGTTAAAAGGCAAACATATCACTTTGCTGACTTAGGTGAACATTACCCAAGCCATAGTCTTTCAATCACCCCTATGCATGTGGAAACTAGGCAATGAAAAAGGAAGACCAAAGAACTGAGGCATTCAAACTGTTGGTGAAGACTATTGTGTATACTGTGGACCACCATGAAAAATGAATAAATCTGTCTTAAAAAATATATAACCAGAATGTTCCTAAGGAATGGGGATAGTGATATCTAGATTTGCTTACTTTGGACACGTCAACAGAAAACACCATTGGCTAAAAAAGGACATCATGTTTGGTAAAGTAGTGGGTTAGCAAAAACGAAGGATTCCCCAAAAGAGATGGATTGACACAAAAGCCGCAACAATGGGCTCCAGCATGTCAATGACTGTGATCCTGCACCAGGTAACATTTTGTTCTAATATACAGAAGGTTGCCATGAATCAGAGCCAACTTGATGGCAACTAACAACATTCTCCAGGACACATACGGGAGTGGAGAAAAACAACAACACTTAAGATTTCAAATTTTAACACAACAAAACTTCAACGATATCTGTGACTTTCTTAAAAGTCATAAGAGCAGATTTGAGAACAATATGTTATGCTAAGCCATTATCAACATAGTAAAAGCATCCATCAATATACATTTTTGATAACCAGGGGAGGTACAATCTAGACACCGGTTTGGTAGAAAGGATCAAGAGCTTATATGCACATTTAAACACTTACACACACAAATAAACCCATGGAAGCAATAGTCAAAAAATCAAACAACGCATTGCACTGGGCAAATCTGCTGAAAAAGATCTCTTTAAAGTGTTAAAAAGCAGGGCAGGGCCAAGATGGGAGCGTAGTCAGATGCATCCGGTGGAGCCTTTTATAACAAAGACCCAAAAAAACAAGTGAGTCAATTATATATGACAATCTAGGAGCCCTGAACATCAAAGGCAAAGTTGAGGATACAGGCTGAGTGGCAGGGGGAGGAGAGATAGTTCAGAAGCAGTGAGGAGTTGCCAGACCTGACCCGGCGAGAACCTGAGCCCTTCAGGCCTGACCAGCTACTGGGTGAACAGTGAGGCAGGCAAGCAGCAGTGCTCAGGAGGTGTATTCCACACCAGCAGAGACCCAGCAGCAGAGCATCTACTCAGCTACCCAGAACCAGTGAGAAGCAGCCCTTGATCTGCGAAAGATAGTACTTGCGTCCGGCCTACAGTGAGGATCAAAAACAACCCCTTTAAGGAAAAACCTCTCTCCCATTTACGTCCCTGTTCCCTGATCTGCACTGGGTCCTGGACCAGCTTCAGCAATTGCTGAGTCCCCTGGGCCAGAGGTAAGATGTGTCATGTGCCCTGAGCCATTCTCCTGGCCTTGGAGAGTGAACAAATTAACAAACGGGAAAAAATAAACTGCCGGCTCCCTTAAGCCAGGAACTCAGGATAGGCACAGCTGCTTTGCCTTGTCTCAGGCATAAGGGATCAATGGACTTTGAATGCCTTTCCCCCTGCATAGACTTGTGTGGGCCAATTGCAACAGCACAGGCCTTCATTACTGCAATACAGCAGGGTATATACCTGAACTCTAACTTCAACTGTCTCAGCTGTGAAGTGGCAGGTTCGTGACATTTGACACTGCTTTGTCCATTAAGCAGGGTCTTCATCTACCCACATCAGGGGCCTGAGGGCTGGTGGCTCCACCCATGCCACCTAGCCACCTGTGATAGGGGCCCAAGAATAAGAGGTACCCACCAGTCCTTAGAGCTGACAGCATTGGGTGCTCATAGTCCAGCTGCAAAACTCGCCCACCTACACACTCTAGGGAACAAGGACACCCCTTCCTCCTGGACACTTTGGGGTGGCCATCAGCCCTCTGACTTGCTCAGAGTGTGTTCCCTTGCTGGAGCCAGATGCCAGTGACTACACCAATCATCCATACATGTCTAGGACTGTAGGTGAGAGCCTACACCACATACTTGGTGGCTGTCTACCTGGGAACCTGAGCTGAATCCATACAGGAGGAGTGGGCAGACTCCTGAGTTCACATATCTAGTAACAGTTCTAACCATCTGGTGACAGAAAATTAGAGCTTCAAAGGTGCCAGTATTCAAACTAGCTCACACAAGCAGCCTATTTCAGCATATCAAAACAAACAAGAAGCTGGGACACAGTAAGCAAACATAAAATAAATAAATAGAATAAATTATTGATGGCTCGGAGACAACAGTCAATATCAAATCACGTAAACAGGCAGTCCATGATGGCTTCAGCAAGCTCCCAAAATAAAGAATCCAGAAATATTACAGAGGAGGAAAATTTCTTAGAATACTGGAAGCAGAATACATAAGATTAATATACAGAACTCTTCAAGAAATAAGGAAAGAACTTAAACGAAATGCAGAACATGCTATAGAGGAAATTAAAAAGATTAGAGAAGGGCATAATGACAAATTCAGCAGGCTGCAAGAATCCATAGAGACACAGCAATCAGAAATCCACAAGATTAACAATAAAATTTCAGAAGTAGACAACTCAATAGAAACTCATAGGGGAAGAACTGAGGCAATGGAAGTCAGAATTAGTGAGATTGAAGGTAAACCACTTGACACCAACTTAGTTGAGGAAAAATCAGATAACAGGATTTGAAAAAATGAAGAAACCCTATGAATTATGTGGGATGCTATCAAGAGGAATAACCTACAAATATTGGAGTACCAGAACGGGGGGGGATAATAGAAAATACAGAGAGAATTGTTGAAGATTTGTTGGCAGAAAACTTCCCAGATATCATGAAAGATGAGAAGATATCTATCCAAGATTCTCGTCAAACCCCACATAAGGCAGATCTCAAAAGAAAGTCACCAAGACATAATCAAACTTGCTAAAACCAAAGATTAAGAGAAAATTTTAAGAGCAGCTAGGGATAAAAGAAAAGTCATCTACAAAGGAGAGTCAATTACAATAAGCTCGGACTACTCAGCAGAAACCATTCAGGCTAGAAGGCAATGGGATGACATATATAAAGCCGAGAAGGAAAAAAATTGCCAGCCAAGAATTATATATCCAGCAAAACTGTCTCTCAAATATGATGGCAAAATTAGGGCATTCCCAGATAAACAGAAGTTTAGGGAATTTGCAAAAACCAAAACAAAATTACAAGAAATACTAAAAGGAGTCCTCCGGTTAGAAAATCAATAACATCAGATAAAAACCCAAGACTAGAACACAGAACAGAGCAACCAGATATCAACCCAGATAGGGAAGTCACAAAAATAAATCAAAGCAAAAACACTGAAAATAGGGAAACAGAGACTTCAATATGTAAAAGATGACAACATTAAAATAAACAAGAGGGACTTAAAAAATGTAGGCATGGATTTTTCATATGGAGAGGAAGTCAAGGTGATATACAGAAATAAAAGACTGGTATAAACTTAGAAAAATGGGGGTAAATATTAAGGTAACCACAAAGGAAACTAACAATCCTACAAGTCAAAATAAAAAACTAGAAAAATATAAAGACTCAGCAAACACAAAATCAAAAACAACGAAAAAGATGAAAAAAAAAATACATAAAGAAAAATGACTCAGC
>NW_004444342.1:57730-60095 GCF_000243295.1 Trichechus manatus latirostris | reverse complement strand
AAGAGAAAATTTTAAGAGCAGCTAGGGATAAAAGAAAAGTCATCTACAAAGGAGAGTCAATTACAATAAGCTCGGACTACTCAGCAGAAACCATTCAGGCTAGAAGGCAATGGGATGACATATATAAAGCCGAGAAGGAAAAAAATTGCCAGCCAAGAATTATATATCCAGCAAAACTGTCTCTCAAATATGATGGCAAAATTAGGGCATTCCCAGATAAACAGAAGTTTAGGGAATTTGCAAAAACCAAAACAAAATTACAAGAAATACTAAAAGGAGTCCTCCGGTTAGAAAATCAATAACATCAGATAAAAACCCAAGACTAGAACACAGAACAGAGCAACCAGATATCAACCCAGATAGGGAAGTCACAAAAATAAATCAAAGCAAAAACACTGAAAATAGGGAAACAGAGACTTCAATATGTAAAAGATGACAACATTAAAATAAACAAGAGGGACTTAAAAAATGTAGGCATGGATTTTTCATATGGAGAGGAAGTCAAGGTGATATACAGAAATAAAAGACTGGTATAAACTTAGAAAAATGGGGGTAAATATTAAGGTAACCACAAAGGAAACTAACAATCCTACAAGTCAAAATAAAAAACTAGAAAAATATAAAGACTCAGCAAACACAAAATCAAAAACAACGAAAAAGATGAAAAAAAAAATACATAAAGAAAAATGACTCAGCACAGAAAATTAAGTGGAACAAAGAAACTGTGAACAACACAGACAAAAAAAACATGAAAATGATAGCACTAAACTCACACCTATCAATAATTATGCTGAATGTAAAAGGACTAAATGCACCAATAAAGAGACAGTGGCAGAATGGATAAATAAACATGATCCATCTATATGCTGTCTACAAGAGACACATCTTAGACTTAAAGACACAAACACACTAAAACTCAAAGGATTGAAAAAAATATATCAAGCAAACAAAACTCAAAAAAGAGCAGAAGTGGCAATATTAATCTCTGACAAAATAAACTTTAAAGAAAAATCCACCACAAAGGATAAGGAAGGACACTATATAATGATCAAAGGGTCAATATACCAGGAGAACATAACTATAATAAATATTTATGCACCCAATAACAGGGCTCCAAAATACATAAAAGAAACTCTAACAGTATTGAAAAGAGAGATAGACAACTCCACAACAATAACAGGAGACTTCAACACACCACTTTTGGTGAAGGACAGACAGAACATTCAGAAAGAAGCTCAACAAAGACACCGAAGAACTAAATGCTACAACCAACCCACTTGATCTCATAAACTTATACCAAACACTCCTCCCAACAACAGCCAATTATACTTTCTTTTCCAAAATACATGGAACATTCTCCAAAACTGACCACATATTAGGCCATAAAACAAGCCTTAACAAAATCCAAAACATCAAAATATTACAAAGCATCTTTTCTGACCATAAAGCCATAAAAGTAGAAATCAATAACAGAAAAAACAAGGAAAAAAATCAAACACATGGAAACCAAACAACACCTTGCTTAAAAACTACTGAGTTATAGAAGAAATTAAGGATAGAATAAAGAAATTCACAGAATCAAAGGAGAATGAAAACACAATCTACCAGAACCTTTGGGACACAGCAAAGCAGTGCTCAGAGGTCAGTTTATAGCAATAAATGCACACATCCAAAAAGAAGAAAAGGACATAATCAAAACATTAACCCCACAACTGGAACAAGTAGGAAGAGAGCAGCAAAAGAAGCCCTCAGGAGCCAGAAGAAAGGAAATAATAAGAATTTGAGCAGAATTAAATGAAATAGAGAAAAGAAAAACAATTGAAAGAGTTAACAAGACCAAAAGCAGGTTCTTTGAAAAGATCAACAAAATTGATAATCCATTGGCCAAACTGACAAAAGAAAAACAGAAGAGGCAGCAAATAATCCATACAAGAAATGAGATGTGTGATAGCATAACAGACCCAACTGGAAGTAATAGAATCATAAGAGAATACTATGAAAAATTGTACTCTAACAAAATTGAAAACCTAGAGGAAATGGAGAAATTTCTAGAAACTCACTACCTTCCTAAACTAAGACAGAGATAGAGCAACTAAATAAAACCATAACAAAAGAAGAGATTGAAAAGGTAATTAAAAAAACTCCAACCAAAAAAAAAAAGCCCTGGCCCCGATGGCTTCACTGGAGTATCCCACCATACTTTCAGAGAAGAGTTAACACCACTACTACTATGCTTGTATTTCAAAGCATAGAAAAGGATGGAATACTCCCAAACTCATTCTATGAAACCAGCATAACCCTGATACCAAAACCAGGTAAAGACACCACAAAAAAAGAAAATTACAGACCAATATCTCTCATGAAC
>NW_004444342.1:26100-57281 GCF_000243295.1 Trichechus manatus latirostris | reverse complement strand
ATAAGTAACAATGCACAAGCACCAGAAGAGAGACTAGATAACTGGGAGCTCCTAAAAATCAAACACTTATACTCATCAAAAAACTTCACCAAAAGAGTAAAAAGACAACCTACAGACTGGGAAAAAAATTTTGACTATGACAAATCCAATCAGCGTCTAATCTCTAAAATCTACAAGATACAGCAAAACCTCAACAACAAAAAAACTAATAATCCAATTAAAAACTGGGCAAAGGATATGAACAGACACTTCACCAAAGAATATATTCAGGCAGCTAACAGGCATGAAGAAATGCTCATGATTATTAGCCATTAGAGAAATGAAGATCAAAACTACAATGAGATATCATCTCACCCCCAAAAGGCTAGCACTAATGCAAAAAACACAAAATAATAAATGCTGGAGAGGTTGTGGAGAGACTGGAACACTTATACACTGTTGGTGGGAATGTAAGATGGTACTACCACTTTGGAAATAAATTTGGCGCTTCCTTAAAAAGCTAGAAATAGAAGTACCATACCACCCAACTATCTAGCTCCTTGGAATATAGCTCAGAGAAATAAGAACTGTCACACGAATAGATACATGCACACCCATGTTCATTGCAGCACTGTTCACAATAGCAAAAAGATGGAAACAACCCAGGTGCCCATTAACGGACAAAATGATAAACAAATTATGGAATATCCACACAATGGAATAATACGCAATGATAAAGAACAACGATGAAGCTGTGAAACATAACATGGAGGAAGCTGGAACTAATTATGCTGAGTGAATTTAGTCAGTCACAGAAGGAAAAATATTGTATAAGACCACTAGCATAAGAATGCAAGAAAAGGTTTAAACACAGAAGAAAACATTCTTTGATGGTTACGAGTGTGGGGAGGGAAGGTGAGGGTTATTTACTAACTAGATAGTAGAATTATCTGAGGTGAAGGGAAGGACAGCACACACTATAGGGGAAGTCAGCACAACTGGAAAAAAACAACGCTCAGAAGTTTCCATAATACAATCAAACACTTTGTGGGACAGAATAGCAGGAGTAGTGGTCTGGGGACCATGCTTTCAGGGGACATCTAGGTCAGTTGGTAAAACAAAGCTTATTAAGAAAATGTTCTGCATCCTACTTTGGTGTGTGGTGTCTGGGGTCTTAAGAGATTGCAAGTGGTCATCTAAGATGCATCAATTGGTCCTAACCACCAGCAGTAAAGGAGACTTAAGGAAAGTATTACCCCAAGAGACAGAAAGGACCACATAAACCTGAGACCCAAGGAACTAGATGGTTCCCAGCTACCACCAATGACCGCCCTGACAGGGAAAACAACAGAGAGTCCTGGATGGAGCAGGAGAAAGGTGGGGTGCAGAACTCAAATTCTAGTAAGAAGACCAGAATTAATGGTCTGACTGAGACTGGAGGAACCCCGGAAAGCATGGCCCCTGGATTCTCTATCAGCCCAGAACTAAAACAATTTCTGAGATCAACTCTTTACACCTCTTCAGACAGGGATTGGACTGGACTGTGGGACATAAAGTGATACTTGTTAGGAGTGTGCCTCTTAGATTAAGTAGATATAAGAGACTAAACAGGCAGCTTCTGTCCAGAGGGGAGATGGGAAGGCAGAAAGTGTTAGGAGCTGGTTGAATAGACATGGGGAATCAGGTGGAAAGGAGTGTGCTGTCAGTATGGGGAGGGCAATTTAGGGTCACATAAAAATGTATGCATAAATTTTTGTATGGGAGACTAACTTGAATGTAAACGTTATTTAAACTACAACTATAAACAAAAAAAATAATGAAGTGTTAAAAAACGAAGATGTCACCTTGAAGTTTAAGGTGCACCTGACCCAAGCCATGGAGTTTCAATTGCCTCATATGCATGTGAAAGCTGGACAATGAATAAGGTAGACCGAGAATTGATACCTTTGAATTATGGTGTTGGCAAAGAATATTGAATATACCATGGACTGCCAGAAGAACAAACAAATCTGTAGTGGAAGAAGTACAGCCAGAATGCTCCTTAGAAGCAAGGATGGCAAGACTTTGTCTCACATACTTTGGACATGTTATCAGGATAGATCATTCCCTGGAGAAGGACATCATGCTTGGTAAAGTAGAGGGTCAGCGAAAAAGAGGAAGACCCTCAATGAGATGAACTGACAGAGTGGCTGCAACAATGGACTCAAGCATAACAAAAGTTGTAAGGATGGTGCAGGACTGGGCAGTGTTTCGTTCTGTTGTGCATAAGGTCTCTATGAGTTGAAACCTACTCGATGGCACCTAACAACCACAACAATGCACGAATACACCTATATTGTCCATACTGTGTTATCATTACCTTAAGGAAAGTACTTTGGAATTATAGTTGCAAAGGCAATGTATTATATTAAATTAACGGAAAAGCCTTGGTAGCCTATTGTTTGAACATTCTCCAAGCTATAATATTTCCAATTGTGAAAAATAGAGTAGCAATTTGTAAGAAAATTGAAAGAGTAATTCTCTTGCCTAAAGTGTTAACTCTATTGTAAGAACTGAGTTCATGGTTCCTCTTTTTAGAAGACTGATTTAATTGCAAAACAATAGGGTTTACGTATCTAGACCAATAATTATCAAAATGTTTATTAGTGATGCATCACTCTATACATCTTTATACATACCTATACATATCTATATACCTATATATATAAATATATATATATATCCTATCATTTACTCACCAAATACATATTTAGCCCTATATTTGTGAAAGGCATATATATATCATATTTTTATGGAAATAACGTGTGCCTTCTACATTTGTTTGTCAACCGCTCCCTCCATCTGGGAGGTATTTTCATAAGCACAGCTATGCCAATTTTTTTTTACATGTTGCTGTACAAAAAATTAGCATAGCACATTTACAAAAGTACTTCACAGGGGGAGGGAGCAGTTGGCAAACAAACGTAGAATGTGTGGGCTATTTGTGTAAAAATATGGTGTATATATATATGTGTGATATTTGATTTTAAATCTTGATTTTCAGAAGTTACAAATAGCTGGACTTTATAGGTATCTGAAAGATTTGTATAGAAATGTAAATATGGTGGGGCTGACAGAGGTTGACAGCCATTCTTAAACAAACTCAAAAGACTTGTGCGTCAGTATTTTTCTATACACTATTATGCCGGTGATATTTAGATTAGAAAGAACTGTAGTATGAGCTATTGAAAAGTTGCTTTCCAACTGCCAGGTGAGGAAAAAAAGAGATCCAGACAAATAATTAGGTCAATAAAGACTTGCTTGAGTAGTGGGCATAAATTTTAGTACACAGGACAAAAGAGAAAGAAATATATCATTCCCACATTGATCTAAATGATACTAAATCTGTAGTCCCAACTCATCTTTCTAGTGAGCAATTGCATTTCTGTTATTCTTGGAGCTCCTCCTTGTCTTCCATAAGATAATGTAAAAATCACAACCAAAATAAAGTGGTTCCAGAAAAAACCTAGGAAAATCTAAGAGGAATGGAGTCCTTGGTCATCACCACCTTTTCCTCATCTGCTGCTAAATGCTGTTATTGAGAACTGGTCCTTCAGTATTGTTCAGGCAATCTGTCCTGGGCAGACTTAGGAATGCTTTCACAGGAAAGCCACACAGCTACAATGCAACAATTGCAAAATTATTTCCAGATTTTCTCATTGCATTTGTCAAGGCTGTGGCACACAGCATCACAATTCTATAAATTATTCCACATTAATCCCTAATTTGAGGTCATGTGTACAAGTGGGGTTCTTGCCTCAGCCATATGAAAAACAAAAGGACGCTCTTTCTTTTCTTTGGTTTCAGTGATACTCAGCCCCCGTTATGATCTGGACTCTTTTGATTTTCACCTTTCAATGCATTTTATGAGCTTCCTCCCACCCCAGAAAAATTCTTCTTAATACTTCTCAAATGTCTTGAATGAATTAAAATATATCTTTTTCTTTTTCTTTTTTAATATATAAACTCAAAGATGGGTGATGGGAAGAAGCTTAGATCTTGAAGAAAAATATAGTTATTTTTTTAATTGAAATAGGCTTGAGTAAAACAGACAGTACTACGTAGCATATTTACTACTAGTAAATCATTATGTTTCAGGGTGTTTCTTCTCTGGATTGTTTGTCTCCCTTCTCTTTGTTCTCTCTAGTTTGAAGCTCTACTTATGTCTTCAAATATGTGAAGTATAAATGTATTTTATCTTCCTCCGTGTCACTCTAACTCCTCTGTATAAAACACTTATAATTGAATGTAATATATCTATATAAATTTTTTTTCTTTGCAACTCTCATTGTGAAATTCCATGGGTGTCCTTGATATGTTTTTATTTTCTTTCTTACTTATATGAAGAAAATAGTGGGTTAGAGACTGCATTTGGGAAAGAAGTGCTCTTTGAAATCTATGTCTTTGGTCATTTATTTATTCCCTTATTTATTTGTGAATTCTATTAATCATTGATACACTTACAAAATGTTTATCACTCACCTACTCTACGCCAGAAATTGTATGAGGCACTAAGCAAAAATAAATAATAAAAATATGCTTTCAGTTAATTAAGAGAGCCAGATACGAGTCGTTTGATTGAAAGAAGTCTACTTTACTCATCCTGATATGCCATGTACTTAGTATGACACAAGGTTTATTCATTAGAAGTGCTATTTGATATCTTTGAATCATTTTACTACAGTTTAGTAAGGACTATCATAGTCTATGGAAACACTGGTTGCATAATGGTTAAGACCTACAGCTGCTAATCAAAAGTTCAACAGTTCGAATCCACGAGGTGCTCCTTGGAAACCCTATGGAGCAATTCTACTCTGTCCTATAGGGTAGCTATGAGTCAGAATCGACTCAAAGGCAATGGATTTGTTTTGTGTTTTTTTTTTAATCATAGTCTATATGTGAAAGCTGGAAACTGTGTAAGGTGGTGTCTTAGTCATCTAGTGCTGCTACAACAGAAATACCACAAGTGGATGGCTTTAATGAAGAGAAATTAATTTCTTCACAGTGAAGTAGGCTAAAAGTCCAAATTCAGGGTGTCAGCTCCAGGGAAAGGCTTTCTCCCTCTGTCGGCCTTCTCATCCATGTTCCCCTGGACTAGGAGCTTCTCTGAGCAGGGACCCCGGGTCTAAAGGACATGCTCTGCTCCTGGCACTGTTTTCTTGGTGGTATGAGGTCCCTCTGTCTCTCTACTAGCTTTTCTCTTTTATATCTCAAGAGATTGCCTCAGGACACAATCCAATCTTGTAGACTGAGTCCTGCCTTACTGCCACCCATCCTCCCTCATTAACATCATAAAGGCAAGATTTACAACATATAGGAAAATCACACAGTACCAGGAATCATGGCCCAGCCAAATTGATACACACATTTTTTGGGGGGACATAATTCAATCCATGACAGGTGGAAACATGTCAGATAAAGATAACTCAAATATTTTCCACTAAGACGAGCGATAGAAATGTGGTAAGACTGCACCGTCAAAGGCAGAAGACTTGCGAGACCTGGAAAACAAGACAGTCTGGGGAGTTCTGACTCTCAGAGGTTTCACTGTATTAAAGTCTTGTGTGATATTAATGACATTTTACAATTACAAAGTTTTAATAGCTATGATCTGTTCTAGGGAAAAGAATCATAGGAGATTTTACTGTTAGTTATCACATTATCAGTATTAAGCATAAATATTTCCAAGAAAACTGCAAAATAAACTAAAATAGTTTTAGCAGACCCTCACAGACATAGGATTTTCTGGGTGGCACAACTATAAACCAAAAATTTGGAGGTTTGAGTCCACCCAGAGGCTTCTTGGTTGAAAGACATGGTGATACATTTCTGAAAAATCAGCCTTTGAAAACAGTATGGAGGACAGTTCTGTTCTGACACATGGAGTTGTCATGAATTGGAAGTCAAATCTGTTGCAGCCAGTTTTTTGCAAACAAAACCTCCTTTAATCACCATTTAAAAAACAAAACAAAACAAAAACAAAGCATTGACGTCAAGTCGATTCTGACTTCTAGCGACCCTATAGGTCAGAGTAGAACTGCATCATAGGTTTCCAAGGAGGGGCTGGTGGATTGGAACTGCCGACCTTTTGGTTAGCAGCCAAGCTCTTCATCACAGTACTATTATTATAAGAAAGTCATGCGTCCATTTAGACCACTGCCCACATTTCACAAAGTTTCTGTGCAGAGCATCCTTACTCTTATTCATTCATGTGAGATAGTGGCATCTTGTGAGACTCCCCAGCAGCCACAGACATGTTTAGGCTTCAGAGAAGAACTTAATACAAATGCTATAATGTTGAGTGCTTCTGTAACTGGCAGAAGCAGCATGTTTTAGCAGTTCATAGATATTACATGTGATGGAAACATAATTCAAGATAAAAATTATTGAGTATGTCAGCAGATGTCTTCCCACACTACAGAAGAAATGCAAGATTAAAGAGAGTAACTTTAGCATTGTTAATCCTGGGATATAATGTAAAAGCATAAATGAAAATTACTTTGAGAGAAAGCTAAAATAACTCATTCCATTCCAGAGAAAGTCACGCTTAGCACATAGAAATGGCATTCTGTTGCACAAGTAAAGAAACTTCTTCAGCTTCAAAATAAGCACTAAGTGATGTTCCTCTCTAGGGCAATTTAAAATCTTCTTCCTTTGACCACAGATACAGGAAATTCGACTGTCAACAAAAGAACACTGATCCATGAAGAATAGGGCCATTTGACAGTATATTTAAGCTAGAGAAACAGAAAGCTTCAGCCATTCACAAGATTAGCAAAGCCTAGGAACTATTCCTGATAAGAAGTTAGAGCCATGCTAGATAAGTGGTATCAAGTGAGACACACAAAAATTCAGACCAAATGGGCAGTTTTTTTTTTTTTTTTCTTTTCCTTAGCTAAGTATGTATGTGTTATTAAAAAAAAAAAAAATTGCCATCCAGTTGTTTCCAACTCAGTGACCCTAGAAGACAGAGTAGAACTGCCCCATAGGGTTTCTAAGGAGTAGCTACAGCAGTATTTTCAATATTACAACCTACATACAAAAAAATATGTAGGCAAACAACATAAAAAACTGAGTTAATACAAAGCATTTCTGTGTATGTTATGCAGTACACACATATATACTCAAAACACAAATACTCACACATTCACATATGCTTACGTGGCACAATGGGACTTAAAAAATAAAAGTACTGAAGTTTGGTTAGTTTGCTAACAAAGGACTTTATAGATAAGATGTTTGAGTTTTCTCTATGACCGAACTAGAGCTTGTGCAGACTCACAGGCTTTCTGAGTAGCATGATACTTTGGGAAAAGTGTCAGTAGAATGATCATGATCATTGAAATACTCTGCATAGAGGGAATACAGAGAGTGAGTTTTAAAGTTAATTAGGATAAAGTTTTGTATGTCATGCAAAGTAGCTTGAACTTCATTATCAGTGATAAGGATCCATTAAATAGTTGTAAGTAGGAAAGTATTCTAAACTGATGTGGTACCCATCTATTGTTTGCCTGCCCAACACTCCCTCTGATGGGAAACTGCCTCTGTCCTATCCCATGTACTCCTAATTGAAGCTTTTATCACATTGTCATGTCAAATGCATGTCAAAAGGGTGGAAGGACCAAAGAATAGGCAAACATGACACCCAGTCAAAGATGAAGACAATCAAGTATGTTCCATGATATTTAGTTGATAGATGGATTCTGAGACATATAATACACTTTTCCCTCTGTATCTGAGGGGGACTGGTTCCAGGGCACCCCCTCAGATTCCAAGTCCCTTGTATAAAATGGTGTAGTATTTGCATACAACCTACACACATCTTCCCTTATATTTAATCATCTCTAGATTACTTATAATACCTAATATAATATAAATGCTATGCAAATAGTTGTTGTCCCATTGCCATCGAATTGATTCCAACTCATAGTGGCCCTATAGGACAGAGTAGAGCTGCCTCACAGGGTTTCCAAGGCTGTAATGTTTAGCAAAAAAAAAAATTGCTAAACAGTAATGTGTTGTTTAGGGAATAATGACAAGACACGAAGTGAAGAACACTCAAACAAGGAGTGCTTTGCTAATCTTGTGAATGGCAAATTCAAGTTTTGCTTTTTGGAACTTTCCTTTTTTTTCTTCCCCGAATATTATATATCTATGGTTGGTTGAATCCCCGAATGTGGAACCCATGGATAAGGAGGGCTGACCGTACATCAATCTTTTTAAGTCACAAGCGTTAAGGCTAAAGCCATATGGAGGTTCTGCAGTTATCTTTAATTAGCCAGAATAAGAAGCCAGATAAAGTAAGATAAAATGGTGTTTGCATTCAAACAGAAGCACAGAGAAGCAAAGTCAGGAGATGAGTGGAGAAATAAGAGAGCCCTGAAAACAATGATCCACTGGATATAGCCAGGCATGAAGCAGATAATCTCCAGCTCCATGGATACAAGAGGTAGCAAATCTCTATTTTGCATAAACTATTCTGAGTTTGATCATTCTCACTTGCAATTGCTATTAAATCCATGGCTATCTCTGATAAAGTTCAATCTTTTACCAATGTGGAGGGAGGATCAGAGAGAAGTTATTTTACAATGATTACAATGATTTATATTACTGCAAAAGAGTTCATTACTAATAATAATGGCAAAAACATGATTTGTGTTTTGATAATCTTCAGAATTTGGTAGTAAGCCTTTGTTTTGATTTTTTTTTTTTTTTTTTTTTAAATTTTGGTAAAACTAACAGGAATCCTGAAAAGAGGACTTTCACTTATGATGGAGAGGTCATCTTAGAACAATTTAAAAAGTCATAAAATTCACGAATCATACAAGTCTTAAAGCGTCAAGTGTTAGATTCTAAGATTCTGGAGAGTGTAGAATTATGGAAATGTGAGCTGACTGCAGCTGCTTTTACCCTGAGTACATTTGCTGAGGATAAGACCAGAGCAAAAGGGTAGATATCTGGACCTTAATCTGGCTAAGGGCTACATCTGGATGATGGAAAAATCAGCAGAAAACATAAAAAGCAGAGATTTATTTTTGGCAGACACAGCCTGCCATGGAGACAAGGATTACAGCTCAATACTTGCCAGGAGGATGGCAAATGAGAGCAAATCAGACACTCAGTTTTTAATCTCTGGTGACCTACAACCTAGGTAGACAAGAGATTTAGTAAAATTGCAAACCAATCTCAGTTCAGCTCAGGCCTTAATTGAATTACAGTTATTATCCTCCACTTTCCTTGCCTGTCAGAAGAAAGGGTTACCCTCTCTAAAGAAAGATATCATGAAAAACCTCTACAACGTATTAGGTATTTAGAATTCAAACAAAAATTACTGGGTAGGTCAAGAGGCAGGGACACATAAATCAAGGTTAAAACAAATTAAAAATAAAAATAAATAAATCCATGCATGATCCCGTTATTGGATTTGGTAGTCAGTGATCTTAAAATAACCATAATTGATTTGTTTCAGAAAATAGAGAAAAATTGGGAAAAAAAGAGAAAATAAGATTACAAAGGGTATAAATTATGAAGCATTATTTGAGATGATGAGGAACTTCACAAAATGATTTAAAAAAAAAAAGTCAATCCGGCAAGGAAAAAAAAATTCAATTCTCCCCCAAATTTATCTATAGAATCAATGAAACACCAGTCAAAATACCATCAGAATATTTTGGCATAAATTTGTACAAAAAGGTGATTTTAAAATTAACCTAAAAACATAAAGGGGCTAGGATATCCAAGGAAATTTATAAGAAGAAATAAACATTTAGAGGATTTATTCTATCAGAGATAAAGACCTATAATAAGAGTATAGTAGTATAGTAATTAATAAAGAGTTGATGCATTAACAAAAATAAATAAATTACTGGAACAGAGCCTGGAAATAGACCAATGCATATGGTCCCCTAATTTATGCAAAAGTATTACTACAGTGCAGTTAAGAAAATATATTTTTTTCAAAAAAATATTCAGAGGTGAAGAAAATAGTAATATTTATTGGACTATATTAAAACAAAGTTTTATGCTACTCAAAAGACACTACTAAATAATGACAGTCCTACTGAAGATAGGAGGAAGATATCTGCAATACAAATATTCAAAAGAATGGCCCTATATAGAATATGAAGTCCATGGATGCATAAATGGTTAAGTTCTCACCTACTAGCCAAGAAGTTTGAATCTGCCCACAAATGCCTTGAAAGGAAGCCCTGGGGATCTACTTCCAAAACGTCACAGCAATTTAAAACTCTATTGAACACAGTTCTACTCTGAGGTCACCATGGTCACAATTGAGTGGCGGCCACAGTTTTTCTTTTTTTGTTTTGTTTTTGGTATATTAAATGTTAATAATCAATTAAAACCTGTCTGGTCGTACTATTATAGATATTCATATAACCTATGACCCAACAATTCCATTCCTGAGTTAAATATAGTACAGACAAGAGAAATATATATACAGGTTTATCAAAAGACACAAGAATTTTCATAGCAGCATTACACGTAATAGCCAGAAACTAGCAACAACCCGATTGTGCATGAACAGGAGAAAGTGTAAATAAATTGTAGTACATTTACATGATGCAATACAATACATCTATGAGAATTAATGATCTAGAATTGCATGCAAAAATATGGATGGGTCTTACAAATACAAAATTGAATAAATAAACCAAAACCAAAACCAAACCCATTGCCATCGAGCTGATTCTGGCTCATAGCTACCCTATAGGACAGAGGAGAACTGCCCCATAGGATTTTCAATGCTGTAATGTTTATGGGAGCAAACTACTATATCTTTCTCCCACTGGCAGGTGTGAATTCCAACCACAGACCTTTCGGTTAGAGGCTAAGTGCTTTAACTATTGCACCACCAGGGCTCCTTATTGAATAAAGAATGCTCGTCGATTATATGATTCTCTTTTTCTATAATTCCAAAACAGATAAAACTAAATATATGGAGTTACAAGGTAGTACACTGATAACTCTCAGGCGACTAGTAAATGATAGAAGGGTAAGAGATGACTCTGGATTGCTGGAAATGCTGCTTCTTGATCTGTGTGCTGGTTACAAGACTGCATTTACTTAGTGAAAAACTCATTCATATTTATGTCTTGTACTTTTTCTGTATATATGTTATACTTCAATGTAAAGCATACATTTAAAAAAATGTAATTTTTAAGTGCTAACTTTGGTGAACTGTAAGACAGTACACAATTCTAGGGAAGTCAGCACCACTTGACCAATGCAAAGTCATAGAAGCTTCATAGACATATCCAAACTCACTGAGTGACTGAATTACTGGGCTGAGGGCTAGGGACCATGGTTTTAGGGGACATCTAGCTCAACTGGCATAACATAGTTTATAAAGAAAATTTTGTACATTGTACTTCGGTGAGTAGCGTCTGGGGTCTTAAAAGCTTGTGAGCGGCCATCTAAGATACTCCCCTAGTCTCACCCCGTCTGGAGCAAGATAGAATGAAGAAAACCAAAGACAGAAGGGAAAGATTAGTCCAAAGGACTAATGTACCACAAGTACCACAGCCTCTACCAGACTGAGTCCAGCACAACTAGATGGTGCCCAGCTACCACCACTGACTGCTCTGACAGGGATCACAATAGAGATTCCTGGACAGAGCTGGAGAAAAATGTAGAACAAAGTTCAAACTCAAAAAAAAGACCGGCCTTACTGATTTGGCAGAGACTGGAGAAACTCCAAAAGTAGGGTCCCTGGGCACCCTTTCAACTCAGTACTGCAGTAACTCCTGAGGTTCACCATTCAGCCAAAGATTATACAGGCCCATAAAACAAACAATAATACAAGTAGCTCAACCATGTATATGAGACTAAATGGGCATACTAGCCCAGGGGCAAAGATAAGAAGGCAGGTAGGGCAAGTAGGGGACAGGAAAGCTGGATGAATGGAAATGGGGAACCCAAGGTAGATAAGAGGAAAGTGTTGATGTGTTGTGGGTTTGGCAAGCAAAGTCACAAAACAGTATGTGTATTAATTGTTTAATGAGAAACTAATTCACTCTGTAAACATTCATCTAAAGCACAATGAAAAAAATGTAATTTTGCTTTAGGCTAGGATGAATTAATTTAACAGATTTAAGAGACATCATGTATTCCAGACCGGAATTAAAATACCACCATCTGAAAGAGAAAAATAAATTCAGAGAAGAGAGTTTGACCCTTTGCCTGATTTTCCCTTCAAGACATTTGAAAATTTGTAAATTTCCCAAGGCTGATATGCAAATAATCCAAGAATAAAGTACAGAAAACAGTCTAAAATAATATGAGCAACAGTTTAAAAAAGAAATCTAATATGCCTGAATTCTTGAAAGTAAAGAAAGAGGTAGAAAGGAAAAAGTAATATTGAAGATATAATTGTCAAAAGTTTTCCAAAACTGACTGAAAATAATATCCTACATATTCAAGAAGTGATACAAATACCACACAGGACTAAGACAAAACAACAAACAAAAACTCACAAAGCAAAAATTTAGGCAAATAATGTAAAAATGTTTATAGCCAAAACAAGCAGAACTCTCTCAGCATACCGTTGTCAAGGTTCATCCATGTTGTAGCATGTGTCAGGACTTCATTTCTCTTTTATGGCAGAGTACTATTCCATTGTATGTGTATACCACGTTTTGTTTATCCTTCCATTTTGATGAATATTTAGGCTGTTTTTATCTTTTGGCTGTCGTGAATAGTGCTGCAGTGAACACTGGTGTGCATGTCACAAAAGGACAAATAGTGTGTGATGCCAGTTATGTGAAATATCTAGACTAGGCAAACGTATAGACCAAAGCTTATTAGTAGTTATCATGTGTAGGAAGGAGGGGGCATGGGAGAGAGTAATTGATTAGGGATCACTGAATTACTAAAGGTGATGGAAAAATTGGAAATGGATAAGGTGACGGCTGTATAACACGATGAATGTAAGCAACGTCACTGAATTGCACATGCAAAAAATATTGAAATGGCAGATGTTTCATTCTATATATATATATATACACTCTTGCTGTTGTTAGGTGTCATTGAGTAGGTTCCAACTCATAGGGACCCTATGTACAACAGGACAAAATACTGCCTAGTCCTGCACCATCCTCACAATGATTGTTATGCTTCAGCCCATTGTTGCAGCTACTGTCAATCCATCTCATTGAGGGTGTTCCTCTTTTTTCTGATCCTCTATTTTACCAAGCAGGATGTTCTTCTCCAGTGACTGATCCCTTCTGATAACATGTTCAAAGTATATGAGACAAAATCTCTCCATCCTTGCTTCTAAGGACCATTCTGGTTGTACTTCTTCCAAGTCAGATTCGTTTATTCTTTTTGAAGTCTGTGGTATATTCAATATTCTTTGCCAACACTACAATTCAAATGCATCAATTCCTCTTTAGTCTTCCTTATTCATCATCCAGCTTTCACATGCATACGAGGCGATTGAAAACACCATGGCTTGGGTCAGGCGCATCTTAGTCTTCAAGGTGACATCTTGCTTTTTAACATCTTAAAGAGGTCTTTCACCCAATGCAGTAGGCCTTTTGATTTCTTGACTGCTGCTTCCACTGGTGTTGATTGTGGATCCAAGAAAATGAATTCTTGACAACTTTAATCTATTCTCTGTTTATCATGATGCTGCTTATTGCTCCAGTTGTGAGGATTTTTATTTTCTTTATGTTGAGGTGTAATCCATACTGAAAGCTAAAGTCTTTGATCTTCATCAGTAAGTGCTTCAAATTCTCTTTGATTTCAGCAAGATTGTGTCATCTACATATCAAAAGTTGTTAATGAGTCTTTCAACAATCCTGATGCCACTTTCTTCTTCATATAGTCCAGCTTCTCGGATTATTTGCTCAGCATACAGATTCAATAGATACAGTGAAAGGATACAACCCTGACGCACACCTTTCCTGATTTTAAACCTTGCAGTATTCCCTTGTTCTGTTAGAACGACTGCCTCTTTGTCTATGTACAGGTTCCTCATATCACTAATAAGTGTTCTGGAATTCCCATTCTTCTCAATGCTATCTGTAATTTCTTATGATCTACACAGTCAAATGCCTATTCACAGTCAATAAAACACAGATAAACATCTTTCTGATATTCTCTGCTTCCAACCAAGATCCATCTGACATCAGTAGTGATACCCTTGGTTCCATGTTCTCTTCTGAATCCGGCTTGAATTTCTGGCAGTTTCCTGTCAATGTACTGCTGCAGCTGCTTTTGAATGATCTTTAGCAAAATTATACTTACATATAGTATGAATGATGTAGTTTGATAATTTCCTCATTCTGTTGGATCACCTTTCTTTGGAATGGGCACAAATATGGATCTCTTCCCAATAGTTGGCCAGGTAGCTGTCTTCCAAGTTTCTTGACATAGGTGAGTGAGTGCTTCCAGTGTTGCATCAATTTGTTGAAATACCTTAATTGGTATTCTGTCAATTCCTGGAGGCTTGTTTTTTGTCAATGCCTTCAGTGAAGCTTAGACTTCTTCCTTCAGTACCATCGGTTCTTGATCATATTCTAACTCCTGAAATGGTTGAACATTGAACAATTCTTTTTGGTACAGTAAGTTTTTGTGCTCCTTCCATCTTCTTTTGATGCTTCCGGTGTTGTTCAGTATTTTGCTAGTAGAATCTTTCAAAATTGCAACTTGAGGCTGAAATTTTTTCTTCAGTTCTTTCAGCTTGAGATATGCTGAGTGTGTTCTTCTCTTTTGCTATTCTAATACATTTCATTATAATACTTTAATTTGTCTTCCCAAGTCACCCTTTGAAATATTCTGTTCAGCTCTTTACTTCATCATTTCTTCCATTTGCTTTAGCTACTCTGCATACAAGAGAAAGTTTCAGAGTCTCTTCTGACATCCATTTTGGTCTTTTCTTTCTTTCCTGTCTTTTTAATGCCCTTTTGCTTTCTTCATGTATGATGTCATCACACAATTTGTCTGTTCTTCAGTCTTTAGTGTTCAATGTGTCAAATCTAAATCCAGGTGGGATATATTCAAGGTCATATTTTGGTTCTCATGGACTTGTTTTAATTTTCTTCAGCTTCAACTTGAACTTTTATATGAGCAGTTGATGGTCTGTTCCACAATTGGCCCCTGGCTTTGTTCTGAGTGATGATACTGAGCTGTTCCATCGTCTCTTTCCACACATGTAGTCAATTTGATTCTTGTGTATCTGTCCGGTGAGGTCCATGTGTATAGCCGCCATTTATGGTGCTGAAAAAGCTATTTGCAATGCATAGTAAGCATTTGGTCTTAGAAAGTTCTGTCATGTGATCACCTGCATCGTTTCTATCACCATGGTCGTATTTTCCAGCTACAGATCTTTCTTTTTTGTTTCCAACTTCTGCATTCCAATCATCAGTAATTACCAATGCATCTTGATTGCATGTTTAGTCAATTTCAGATTGCAAAAGTTGGGAAAAATCTTTAATTTCTTATCTTTGACATTAGTGGTCAGTGCTTAAATTTGAATAATAATCATAGTAACTGTTCTTCGTGATGTCATTTCTCTTCAATCTTTCATTCCTGGCATAGTAGGCCATATGATTGTCTGATTCAAAATGGCCAATACCAGTCCATTTCAGCTCACTAATGCCTAGGTTACTGATATTTATGCATTCTATTTCATTTTTGTCTACTTCAAATTTTCCTAGATTCGTACTTTGTACCTTCCATATTCCAGTTATTAATGGGATATTTGCATCTGTTTCTTTCATTTTCAGTCATGCCACATCAGCAAATGAAGGTTCCATTAGCTTTACTCCATCCACATCATTAAGTCTACTCTACTTTGAAGGGGCAGCACCTCCCCAGTCTTATCTTGAGTGTCTTTCAACCTGAGGGGCTCATCTTCTGGCACTATATCAGGCAGTGTTCCCCTGCTATTCACTAACCAATTTTTTCTGAAGTAGACCTCCAGGTCCTTCTTCCTAGTCTGTCTTAGTCTAGAAACACCACTGAAACCTGTCCACCTTGGGTGACCCTGCTTGTATTTGAAATACTGGTGGCATAGCTTCCAGCATCACAGCAACATGCAAGCCACCATAGTACAACAAACTGACAGATGACGTGATAGAGTCTGAGGTGGTGCAAATGGTTAATGTGCTCGGCTGTTAACGTGAAGGTTAGAAGTTTGAATCTACCCACAGGCACCTCAAAATAAAGGCCTGGCAATCTACTTTTGAAAAATCATACATTGAAACCCTATGGAGCACAGTTCTACTTTAACACCTGGGGTCAAAATAAGGCAGACTGGACTGATGGCAAATAGTTTTAAACATTAAGGTTGAAACAATAAAACTTCTAGCAGGTAACATAGCAGGAAAACAAAAATGAGGCCTTTAGATGGACAAGAAGTCCCTGGGTGGGGAACATGGTTAAGTGCTCAACTGCTAACTGAAAGGTTGACAGTTTGAGACTACCCAGAGGCACTTTGGAAGACAGGTTTGGTGGTCTGCTTTCAAAAGCTCACAGCCTTGAAAACCCCATGGAGCACAGATCTACTCTGCACTCGTGGGGTTGCCATGTTTCAGAATTGACTGAACTGCAACTAACAACAGATAGGCAAACGATTCTTAAACAGAACACAAAGTACAACAGCCATAAAGGAAATTTCTATAGTTGAATTATATTAAAATGAGGAAATAGCAACATGAACAATAACCATTTAGAAGATGTTAAAAACCAGTTACCCTCTAGTCAACTCCTATTCATGGTGACCCCATATGTGTGAGAGTAGAACTGTGATCCATAGGATTTTTAATGGCTGGGTTTTCAGAAGTAGATCACAAGACCTTTCTTCCAGACAAACTGGATGGCTTAATACAATTTTATTCTCTCATAGTTCCAGACGAAAAAAGTCCAAAATTAAGATGTTGGCAGGGCTGTTCTGCCTCTGAAGATTCTAGGGAAGAATCTTCTTTGCTTCTTCCAGCTTCTGGTGACTGCCGGCATTCCTTAGCTTCCTTGTCTATTAGCTACATCTCCAATTTCTGCATTTGCTTGTGAAGTTGAAGTGGCCCACTTAGGATCTCACCTCCTCCATGTAAGGAGTAAAAGATTAATTATAATCAGTGACTGATTTATTTTTAAGCTCCATATGGGCATTGGACATCACCATCCCTTTCATGCTCTAATAACTATCATTTAAAAAATTGCTTTTATTATTTGTTTATGTTTTATGCATTATTTGGGCTCTCTGTGACTGCTCCTTTCACCATTATTCAGTTAATGTTTTATATTGAAAACTGTTAATAATCATATATATTCCACCCCATAGTATAGTATCCCAGTGTATGTAAGTATGTAGTTCAGGGTTTGGTTTTAAGTGTCTCCCTAGAGAAGGCCAGAAATCTAAATTCAGAATCTTTAGCAAGTAACCTCAGTTCCCCATTACCATTCCACTTACAACTGGAGTATAGAGTCACTAGTTACATGCCGTTTGTATAGAGTCACTAGTTGCATGCCGTTTAAGTAATCCTTTATTAATCATCTGAACTTTTATAAGAGTTCCTATCTTGTCTTCGGAGCCCTGGTAGCATAGTGGTTAAGAGTTCAGCTGCTAACCAAAATGTCGGCAATTCAAATTCACCAGCCAGACCTTGGAAACCCTATGGGGCCATTCTACTCCGTCCTACAGGGTCACTATGAGTCAGAATCGACTCAACAGCAATGAGTTTGGTTTTTTGTTTATCTTGTCTTTAGCTTTCCTAAAATCCTATATCACATCCTTTCTTCCATTTGTTTTAGCTACTCGACATTCAAGAGCAACTTTCAGAGTCTTTTTGCGTATCCATTTTAGTCTTTTCATTCTTTTCTATCTTTTTAACTACCTCTTGCTTTCTTCGTGTATGATGTCCTTGATGTCATTTCACAACTCTTTGGATCTTCGATCATTAGTGTTCACTGTGTTAAATCTATTCTTGAGATGGTCTCTAAAGTCAGATGGAATATACTTAAGGTCATACTTTGGCTCTCGTGAACAGAAGATTCCAAAGGGCGGCTGGAGAAGACAAATTAAAGTATCATAATGACATGTGCAAAGATCTGGAGTTAGAAAACCAAAAGGGAAGAACATGCTTGACATTGCTCAAGCTGAAAGAAATGAAGAAAAATTCAAGCCTCAAGATGCAATAGTGAAGGATTCTATGGACAAAATACTGAACAATGCAGGAAGCATCAAAAGAAGATGAAAGGAATACATAGAGCCACTGTACCAAAAACAGTTGGTCGACATTCAGCCATTTCAGGAGATAGCACATGATCAAGAACCAATGGTACTGAAGGAAGAAATCCAAACTGCACTGAAGACATTGGCGAAAAGGCTTCAGGAAGTGATGGAATACCAGTTGAGATGTTTCAACAAATGAATGCAGGGCTGAAAGTGCCCACTTGACTATGCCAAGAAATTTGGAAGACGGCTACTTGGCCACTTGACTGCAAGAGATCCATATTTTTACTCATTCCAAAGAAAGGTGATCCAACCAAATGCGGAAATTATCGAACAATATCATTAGTATCACATGCAAGTAAAATTTTGCTGAAGACCATTCTAAAGTGGTTGCAGCAGTACATTGACAGACAACTTCCAGAAATTCAAGATGGATTCAGAAGAGGACGTAATGAGTGATATCATTGCTGATGTCAGATGGATCTTGGCTGAAAGCAGAGAATACCAGGAAGATGTTTACTGTGTTTTATTGACAATGCAAAGATATTCAACTGTGTGGATCATAACAAATTATGGGTAATATTGTGAAGAATGGGAATTCCAGAACACTTAATTGTGTTCATAAGGAACCCGTTCATAGATCAAGAGGCAGTCGTTCAAACAGAACAAGGGGATGCTGCTTGGTTTAAAGTCAGGGAAGTTGTGCCGTCAGGGTTTCACCATATTTGTTCAGTCTATATGCTGAGCAAATAATCAAAGAAACTGGACTATATGAAGAAGAACAGGGTATCAGGATTGGAGGAATATCATTAACAACCTGTGTTATGCAGATGACACAACCTTGCTTGCTGAAAGTGAAGAGGACTTGAAACACTTACTGATGAAGATCAAAGACTACAGCCTTCAGTATGATTACACCTCAACGTAAAGAAAACAAAATCCTTACAACTGGACCAATAAGAAACATCGTGATAAACAGAGAAAAGATAGAAGTTGTCAAGGATTTCATTTTACTTGGATCCACAATCAATACCCATGGAAGAAGCAGTCAAGAAATCAAAATGTGCATTGCATTGGGCAAATCTGCTACAAAAGAGCTCTTCGAAGTGTCTAAATGCAGAGATGTCACTTTAAGGACTAAGGTGCACCTGACCCGAGCCAGGGTGTTTTCAATCACCTCGTATGCATGCCCAAGCTGGGCAATGAATAAGGAAGACCAAAGAAGAATTGATGCCTTTGAGTTATTGTGTTGGTGAAGAATATTGAATATACCATGGATTGCCAGAAGAACAAACAAATCTATCTTGGAAGTAGTACAGCCAGAATGCTCATTAGAAAGAGAATGGCAAGACTTAGTCTCACATATTTTGGACATGTTATGAGGAGGGTCCAGTCCCTGGTGAAGGACATCATGCTTGGTAAACTAGAGGGTCAGTGAAAAAGAGGAAGATCCGCAACGAAATGGATTGACGTAGTGGCTGCAGCAATGGGCTCAAGCATAACAATGATTATGAGGATGGCACAGGCCTGGGCAGTGTTTTGTTCTGTTGTATGTGGGGTCCCTGTGAGTTTGAACTAACTCTATGGCACCTAATAAGAACAACATATCACATCACTCAAGTGAAGTCTCGTTGACTATTCCTTTCCTGTACTTTGGGCACATTTATAACCTGCTCATTGACTTTCAGAATGCCATTGGATTGGCTTGCTGAATGCTACATCATCTGTGTTTGTTATATTGGCTCTGTCATACACTGTATTCTTTGAAGATATTTTGATTGTATTATGTATGGCTTATGTGAAGTTCTCAAGTCACCAAGTCACTATTATGTATACTTCTATAATGTTTTTTACACTGTTATGATGATTTTTATAGCACTTTTAAACACCTATGTGTAAGTCTAGGATCCCTGGTGGAACAGTGGTTAAGTGCTCAGCTGCTAATCAAAAGGTTGGTGGTTCAAACCCAATAGCTGCTCTGCAGGAGAAAGATGTGGCGGTCTACTTCCGTGAAGATTTCCATCCTTGGAAATCCTATGGGCAGTTCTACTCTGTCCTCTAGGGTCCCTATAACTTGAAATTGACTTAAAGGCAATGGGCTTGGGATGTATAAGTCACTTATAATGTGAAGTTAGAAATAGATAATTTCTGAACTTAAAGATAGAATCACATACACTTCAATGATGCTGTCTAACCATTAACTGCAAATCATTAGATACCATAAATATAAGTCATTAGAAAGTTGTTCTACCCTTAGAAATAGATAATAGAAGTATGTGAAGTTTTGTCTTAGTTATCTAGTGCTGCTATAACAGAAATACCACAAGTAGCTGGCTTTAACAAACAAATTCATTTTCTCACTGTTTAGGAGGCTAAAAGTCTGAATTCAGGACGCCATCTCTAGGGGAAGTCTTTCTCACTCTGTTGGCTCTGGAGTAAGAGCCTTGTCTCTTTTCAGCTTCTGTTTTTTGTTTCTTTGGAGATCTCATGTGGTGTGGCATCTATCTTCCCCAAGTCTGCTTGCTTGCTTGGTTGCTTGCTCAATCTGCTCCTTTAAATCTCAAAAGAAATTGTCTTAAGATATATCCTACGTTAATACTTCCATATTAACATAACAGAGAAAGCCTATTCCCAGATGGGATTATAATCTTAGGTATAGGATTTAAGAATACAACACATATTTTTGGGAACATAATTTAATCCACAGTAAGTGTATCATAATAAGGACATAAGTATGTCATATAACATCCTCCAAATGTCTAATAAATCAAATCTCTATATGTTGGCCTTGGAACATAAATACATCATGTAACAATTTCCTTAATTGTCAATAAAACATACTAATTTTGGTTAAACATACCAGCCTGTAACCCATTGCCATTGAATTGATTCCAATTCACAGCAACCCTATATGACAAAGTAGAACTGCCCCATAAGGTTTCCAAGGCTGCTGCATCTTTTTCCCTTGGTGGGTTCAAATTGCCGACCTTTCAATTAGCAGCTGAGCACTTAACCACTGCATCACCAGAGCTCCTTAAAAATGACAGCACCTAACCCTTGTCTTAGGAAGACAAGTTGATGAAAGTGTATATAATCTTGGCTATATGCTCCTTTGCGAAGAAGACAGTGGCCAAATGTCTGACTCTTACTCTCTCTGAATACTGAGAGCCTGCTGAGATATGGCCCACCACTCTAGCTAAGGGGGACCGCTTCTGAGTTCAAAAGGTAGTCAAGTCTTCCTCTCTGAGACCACTCGTTAAAGGTAAAGCCTGAAATCTACAGTTTTGGACTCTAACCATTGAACAACATTTTACTTACTAGTTCTGATTCCCCAGTGTTAAAGATGTCTTGAAGTCTTACTTGCTTGCCTTGCCATGACTACCTTGTGACAAACTAAATGAGATTATGCGTAATAAACCTAAACATTTCTTTATATATTCTTAAGATAAAATCTTCCAGGATAGATTGTAATCAAGTTTGCATTTATTAGTTTTTCTGGAATTTAGAGAAAGGAGAATTTTCTCATTACTGAATACCCTAATCACAGCTGTTCTATTATGGAGAGTTTTCTTTGACTTTATTGAACATTCACTCCTCATTGACCTCTGCTTTTTATGAATCAAAAGCTAATTTCCTTCTCTCTGATATCATCTCATTACAGCAAGAACGTTCTCAAATATTTGAACCCTTGATGCTACCCTTCCTTTTATCCAATGGTGATGTTGTTTCTTTTCTTTAAGTTGTGTTTTTTTGACTTTCTGATAGGTTTCTTAGAAGACCATAAACATAATATGACTAAATATGTGGCTCTGGAGAAAAATATTTCAGAGAATACTGGATAGACATTTTGATAATTGGCTCTGTTCTGGTGATTATCTTTTCTTGAAAAAGTATTGCTTTTACCTGTATATAATATGCCTGTTTGTTATTTTTATGTCTTTAGATTTGAAATACATTTATATAATATTATGTTAGTCTGATATTAAAATTTTCTACTAGCTATTTCTAATTTCCTTTTACCTGGTATCTATTGTTTCCATCCATACTTATATATTTAAACTTTCTGTACCTTTGCAGAAATAAGGACAATAAATTATGAGGTCTTTGTTTCTTTCTTTATTTTAATGCAATTCAGCTCCTGTCTTTTGACAGCAACTTTAATTCATTTGTATACATTGCAATTGTGATATTAGAAGTATTCTCTACCAACTTAATTTTATGTATCATATTTTTATATATTCAGTTTTATAATCTATATGTTCACCTTTCTTAACTTTTCTTGGGTCACTTACATTTTATTTGCTGTTCATACATATTCTTTTATTCTGCTTTATTACTATCTATTATTTTTATTTTGCTATAAATTTCTAAAACTTGTAAGTATATCTTTATTCCAAATAAGACAAGTTACTTTGTATGCACTAATCTCCTCCCACAACTACCCTCTTAATACCATCATGATTTTTGTCATTGTTTATTTATTTTCCATATTATTATCCTTCTAATTGACTTAATTTCTATTCTTCTGGAGTACTTCTATTGTGAATGCTTTCAATATAAGTTCTGAATACTGAATTTATTGTAACATATGAAATGGCCAAGGCATTCAATGATAGTTTGCCTGCGTACAAAATGTGTTCAGAGATTTATTTTTCTATCTATTAACATCTTTAAGCACTTTCAAATATCTGCTAGTGAATAGTTGGCAGTGTGGTTCTTATTTCTCGTAGGTGAAAATTTTTTCTCTTCAGTTGGCTCTAGAATTATCTGTTTTCTTTGAGGCTGTTAATTTTAAAAACAATATCTGTGTGTGTGTGTGTGTGTGTGTGTGTGTGTTTGTGTGAGTGAGTTTGTTTTGCCCTTATGTACCTTGCTTACCATTCTATATTTAACTCTTGGAAATTATAGTTTATTATATCTTTGCTACTTTCCACCCTCCTCTATTTTTCTCTTAGTTGGAAATATTCTCCTTAAAAGGAATGTTGACAGTTCTAACTCAATTATTTTGGCATAGTTCCCTTATCTCTTCATCCAGTTCATTAATTCCATCTGTTGGCCATATCCTTTTTGCTATCCAACACATATATTGAGATCTTTATTTCAGCAATTAAAATTTTATACACAATAACTTAAATTGGCTCTTTCTCATAGTATTGCTTCCTACTGCCAGTTTGCAATCTCATCTCTTAAGTCTCTGAACGTATTTATTATACTTTTTAAAGTTGTTGTTCTGTTTTATGTATAAATTCAGTTGTTTAATCTGTTGTCTTTCCTTGTGTTCTTCAGATAACAATTCTCCTCTTGTGAGATTATAATCTTTAGTCATATATTACATTGTTGTCTTGTTAATAATTAATGTTTGAGGGGGAAAGTGAAATCCTAAACCTTTGTGCTACTTCATGTAAATTTAGGATGTGAATATTAGGGCAGAGAACTTCTAATACTGCATATGGATCTCAAATACACCCTATATAGTTTATCCATCACCTCTCATGATGATGTTAATCCTCAGAGAAACCCCAAGGGAAACCCTCTGATTCTAATGTTTCAATACTGAGTTTGATGTTTGCTTTAGGTTTCTGATAGATAAACTTTGAGTTATAATAGGGATACATACAAAGTTCTGGGTTATGAAGAGCTTTTACCAACAATGTAAGCTAAATTTTATTTTATTTTTCCCAATATAATGATGTTATGATCTTAGATATAAATCATGGTGGCTTAAGGCTGATTGCTGAACAAGTTAAGGTGTAGAAAATCTTCTCCTATCATATTTGTAAGCTCTCGTAATGAATAATAAGATAAGCAGGACAATTGGAACAATACTACTAAAGTTAATGGATTTATACAAAGAATTTCTTTTCAAATGGGACTGGAAATGTGCTATTACTTGTATTTGGAGGGTCTATGGGAACTTCTAAGCAAAATAGTTCTGTTTTCTTTTATGTTACCCTGGGTCCCCAAGAGGTCTTTAGTCTGAAGGAGAGTCTACATTTTCATATGCTTTTGCTCTGATTTCTACTCATCAGTCATCTTGTCGATCCTATTATTTTGTTGTTACTTGTTTATGTCCTTGAATCTGAAAAAAAAAAAATCAATGTTGGCTTCATGCTAACTGATCAATGGGATGAGTGGATTTTCCTTTATTCTCCTCATTTTTCACTTTCATAATTATTGAAATCCTCCTCTAAAATATTATAGTGCTTTACTAATTGCTTACACCAATATATCAAGGAAATAGCAGACTGAAAGTTCATTGTCATTTTTGTTAGTTACCATGGAGTCGATTTTGACTCATGGTGACCTTATGGGTACAGAGTAGATCTGCTCCATAGGTTTTCAAGGCTGTGATCTTTCAGCAGCAGATTGCCAGGTCTGTCTTCCAAGATGCCTCTGGGTAGTTTCAAACACCAGCCTTTTGGCTAGTAGCCCAAAGCTTAACTGTTTGTACCACTCAGGGACTCCTACCCTGAAAGGAGGGTTAGTGAATTCAGCTCTATTATGGACTCCTTAATTAATCCCCAAGGCTTTCCATTCCATCTTTTTCAACTGCGTCTGATTCCTAGAAATAAAATGGTATTTGTGTGTGTGTGTGTTTCCCTCTAACTTCCCCAAATGTTCTCATCTCAAGTTCTTGTTCTGTATATTATGGGCATCTTTTTATTTCTTATGAGATTTCCTCCTTTTACTGTCTGCTAACATTACTGCTTCTCAGAGGGAGTAATTGCAAACCTAGTACTCATTTTCTTCCATCAAGCTTATCTTTTCTGAATTTTATAAAATGAATTTGATCAGTATTTCTGGTCTATAAATGGTAACTTCTAATTTTTAGTTATGTTTGAGGTTTCTGTTTTTATAACCCCGTTATTAATTTCCTTGGATAAACAGGGAAAGCAGAGAATGAGTGGGTAGAGATGATAACAATTGAGCCTCTGCACTTACTTTACCATCTTATCTGGAAATCTATGGGGAAAAAATATTAATTTCTCTGAGAAAACACAAAGTCTGAAAAGAAAAAATTGTAGGTTTGACTGTTAGCATATATTCAACAACTAGTTTTATTCAGGTTTTTATGTGCTACTTAATACATTTAGGCAACCTAAAGATTAATAAATTAATTTATATTTACCCACTTGCAATGTCAGCTTGTACATTTATCAAGATTTTCGGTTTGCTTTCTAATGACTCTAATCTAATCTAGACTCCAGCTGTTATCACAGTAAATTAAAGTATGTATTTTTTTCCCAGAAAGGCATAATTAAGCCTTCACTAACTTAAAATAATTACATCATTGAAAGTAACATAAAGAAAAGTGATCACTTCTCTCTAGGCTGAGTGAGAATTAAACAATTATTTAGAATGAGATATTAATGATCTATAATAAATATTAATTCATCTCACTCCAATCTATTCAAGCTTATATTGATTTTCATACGTATTTTTATGCAAATAACACTCACCTTCTATGTTTGCTTGCCAACCATGCCCTTACCTCGTGAGGTATTTTCATAAGCGTGCTATGCTAATTGTTTTTACAGTAACATAAAAAAAACTGGCATAGCAGCATTTATGATAATATCTTGAGGGGGGAGAGGATGGCTGGTAAACAAATATAGAAGATGTGAATTATTTGTATAAAATTTGGTACTTCACATATAGAAATATTTTGAAGCATAACAATATAAAATCATAAAATAATCTGAGCAATACAATGAGAAGATTTTGTGAACAAAAGAGGAAGTTACTCAAATATATGAGATGTGGTTCTGTGAACTGAAGTAATTTATAATTGCAAGAAACAAAATTATACTATAAAATACGTTGGAATATCACTCATCAAAAAAAAAAAATTGTGAATAGATAAGAGTAAAAAGTTAAATATCCATAAATGAGAGTAGACCACAGCTGCATGAAAAAAACACTCTTTTAAACAAACACTGTGCTTTAATTGAACTGCCTGCTGAGCCAAACAAAAGTCAGGTCTCTCCCAGAATCAGATTCTGACTGGCATGCACTTTAAATGCAGCCAAGCAAAATGCCTCTCCATGATTCCAGAGAGTGTTATGGCTTTCACAGGGTTTTGGAAAGCTTTTCAACAGGGTTTTTCATAATTGTATTTTTCCCCCAGGTTAAAAGCAGTTTCTAATCACAGTGCCTTTTTTTATTCCCTTAGGTAATCCCCTACCTGTGCTACACGAGAGACCACTGTGACTCACAGGAGGAGCCCTTTTTGCAAGCTTCAGACTAATTTTCTACAAACTTCACCGAGGTTTTAGACTATTGAATTCCTTAAGTCAATGCAACTGCCTTTTAAGAACTTTTCCAATTGATATTTTAGTTCTTCATGGAATCCTTTCTTTTTTCTAATTGGCACACTAAATTCTGTGCTGTATACACATATATACCTTATATTCATACTCATCTTTTATATAAATACTGTTAAACATACAATACATACATACACCATGTTTGCAAATATAACACAACTTAAAAATGATGGAAGTTAAACTTTTTTTTTTCCTTTGTAGAGAAAAATCTGTAATAGGTATAAAAGGGAGTGTAAAATGTGTTCAGACAGAAGAGCAGTTGAAAAGAAAAAATTCATTTTACCTCAGCCTGGTTAAGTAAAAGAACATAGTCCCTTAGGATCTGTCTCCATGTTCCCTCTGCCATCATACACTTCTCTTCCAACCTTATTGGTAATCACTAGTCTACTCTGTGTAATAAGCATTGTCTTGCTTTTCCTTACATATTATCATTTTTGAATATATTCCAGAATAATTTTTTTTAATGTTTTTCTTCTATTTTTTGAAGCTACACAAATGGAATTCATTCTCTTTTTGATGAATATTCATGTCATTCATTTTTTTTCATTCTATGACTTTCTTACTAATGGATATTTGGATTGATTTCAATTTTTCTTTTTCTTTCTTTTTTTATTGTGCTTTAGGTGAAAGTTTACACCTCAAGTTAATTGTTCATATAAAAATTTATACACATCTTGTTACGTGACCTTAGTTGCCCATTTAGTCTCGTGTCAACTTGAACTAAGAAGCACACTCTTCATGAGCATTATTTTATGTTTAATAGTTCCTGTCTAACCTTTGCTGAAGAGGTGGATTCGGGAATGGTTTTAGTACTGGGTTAACAAAGAGTCTGGAGGCCATGTCTTCTGGGGTTCCTCTAGACTCGGTGAGACCATTAAGTCTGGTCTTTTTACATGAATTTGAATTCTGCATCCCACTTTTCTCCTGCTCCTTCAGGGACTCTCTGTTGTGTTCCCTGTCAGGGCGTTCATTGGTGGTAGCTAGACAACATCTAGTTCTTCTAGTTCTTCTGGTCTCAGGCTGTGGAGTCTCTGGTTTATGTGGCCCTTTTGTCTTTTGGGCTAATATTTTTCTTGTGTCTCTGGTGTTCTTCATTCTCCTTTGAACCAGGTGGGTTGGGAATAATTGATGCATCATAGATGGCCGCTCACAAGCTTTCAAAACCCTAGATGTCACTCACCAAAGTGGGATGCAGGACGTTTTCTTTGTGAACTTTGTTATGCCAAGTGACCTAGATGTCCCCCGAAACCATGGTCACCAGATTCCCACCTCTGCTACTCTGTCCCTCAAAGTGTTTGGTTGTGTCCAGGAAATTCTTAACATTTGGTTTAGTCCAGTTGTGCTGACTTCCCTATACTGCGTGTTGTCCTTCCCTTCACCTAAAATAATTCTTGTCTAGTATCTTGTTAGTGAATTCCCCTCTTCTTCCCTGCCCACCTTCATAACCATCAAAGAATGTTTTCTTCTGTGTTTCAACCTTTTCTTGAGTTCTTATAATAGTGGTCTCATACAATATTTGTCCTTTTGCATCTGACTAATTTCATTCAGCATAATATCTTCCAGATTCATCCATATTGTGAGATGTTTCAAGGATTCATCATGGTTCTTTATCATTGTGTAGTATTCCATTGAGTGTATATACCATAATTTGTCCATTCATCTGTTGATGGGCACCCAGGTCGTTTCCATCTTTTTGCTATTGTGAACAGAGCTGCATTGAACATGAGTGTGCATATATCTATTCGTGGGATGGCTGTTATTTCTTTAGGATATATTCCAAGGAGTGGGATTGCTGGATACTATGGTACTTCTATTTCCAGCTTTTTAATGAAGTGCCAAATCCATTTCCAGTATGATTGTACTATTTTACATTCCCACCAGCAGTGTATAAGTGTTCCAGTCTCTCCATAACCTCTCTAGCATTTATTACTTTGTGTTTTTTGGATTAATGCTAGCCTCGCTGGGGTGAGATGATATCTCATTGTAGTTTTGATCTGCATTTCTCTAATGGCTAATGATCTTGAGCATTTCTTCGTGTGTCTGTTAGTCACCTGAATATCTTCTTTGGAGAAGTGACTGTTCATATCCTTTGCCCATTTTTTAATTGAGTTATTTGTCTTTTTGTTGTTGAAGTTTGCCAGCATCTTGTAGATTTTAGAGATTAGATGCTGATCAGATCTGTTGTAGCCAAAAATTTTTTCCCAGTCTGTAGGTTGTCTTTCTACTCTTTTGGTGAAGTCTTTTGATGAGCATAAGTCTTTGATTTTTAGGCGCTCCCACTTATCTAGTTTCTCTTCTGGTGTTTGTGCACTATTAATTAAGGCTTGTATTCTATTTATGCCATGTATTAGGGCTCCTAGCATTGTCCCTATTTTTTCTTCCATGATCTTTATTGTTTTAGATTTTATATTTAGGTCTTTGATACATTTTGGGTTAGTTTTTGTGCATGGTGTGAAGAATGGGTCTTATTTCATTTTTTTGCAGATGGATATCCTGTTATGCCAGCATCATTGTTAAAGAGACTGTCTTTTCACCAATTAATGGACTTCGGGCCTTTGTCAAATATCAGCTACTCATAAATGGATGAATTTATGTCTGGATTCTCAATTCTGTTCCATTGGTCTGTGTGTCTGTTGTTGTACCAGTACAGTACCAGGTTGTTTTGACTACCATGAAAATATAATAAGTTCTAAAATCAGGTAGTGTGAGGGCTCCCACTTCATTCTTCTTCTTCAGTAATGCTTTGCTTATCTGGGTCCTCTTCCCTTTCCATATGAATTTGGTGATTTTTTTCTCCATCTCATTAAAAAATGTTGGAATTTGAATTAGGATTGCATTGTATCTGTAGATCGCTTTGGGTAGAATTGACATTTTCACAATGTTGTGTCTTCCTATCCATGAGCAAGGTATGTTTTTTCACTTATGTAGGTCTCTTTTGGTTTCTAGCAGTAGTGTCTTGTAGTTTTCTTTGTATAGATCTTTGATGTCTCTGGTTAGATTTACTCCTAAGTATTTTATCTTCTTGGGAGCCATTGTAAATGGTATTGATTTGATGATTTCCTCTTCTCTTTGTTGGTGTAGAGGAATCCAACTGATTTTTGTATGTTTATCTTGTACCCTGATACTTTGCTGAAATCTTCTATTAGTTCCAGCAGTTTTCTTGTGGAGTCTTTGGGGTTGTCTGTGTATAAGATCATATCATCTGCAAATAGGGATACTTTTACTTCTTCCATACCGATTTGGATGCCCTCTATTTCTGTTTCTAGCCTAACTGCTCTGGCTAGGACCTCCAGCACAATGTTGAATAAGAGTAGTGATAAAAGGCATCCTTGTCTGGTTCCCGTTCTCAAGGAGAATGCTTTCAGACCCTCTCCATTTAGGATGATGTTGTCTGTTGGCTTTGTATAAATGCCTTTTATTATGTTGAGGAATTTCCCTTCTATTACTATTTTACTGAGAGTTTTTACCATGAATGGGTGTTGGACTTTTACAAATGCCTTTTCTGCATCAATTGATAAGATCATATGGTTCTTATCCTTTGTTTTTTTTGTGTGATGTATTACATTGATTGTTTTTGTAATGTTGAACCATCCCTGCATACCTGGTGTGAATCTCATTTGGTCATGACGAATTATTATTTTTTTTTTTAAATTAAACTCTTTTATTTTGAGATAATTATAGATTCACATGCAGTTGTAAGAAATAATAACAGAGAGATGCCTTGTTCCCTGGTACCCAGTCTCCCCCAATGGTAGCATCTTGTAAAACCACAATACAGAATCACAGCCGGGATATTGGCATCGAGTCAGTCAAGATACAGAACATTTCCCTTACCACAAGGATCCCTCACAGTTGCCCTTTTATAGCCATGCTCACCTCCCTCTTGCCCCTACCCCCTCTTTAACTATTGGCAACCACTAATCTGTTCTCTGTTGCAATAATTTTGTCATTTAAAGAATGTTATATAAATGGAATAATACAGTAGATAACCTTTTGGGATTTGTTTTTTTTAACTCAACACAATTCCCTGGAGATTCATCCAGGTTGCCATATGTATTAATAGTTTGTTACTTTTTATTTGAATTCCATTTACAGGCATGTCTTGGGGATATTGTGGGTTTGTTTCCAGACCCCCACAATAAGCAACTATCTCAATAAAGTGAGTAACACAAGTTTTTTTGGTTTCCTAGTGTATGTCAAAGTTATGTTTACACTATACTCTGGGCTGTTAAGTGTGCAGTAGCATCATGTCTAAAAAAAGGGTACATAATTGAAAAATACTTTATTGCTAAAAAATACTAACAATCATCTGAGCCTTCAGTGAGTCATAGTCTTCTTGCTGGTGGAGCGTCTTGTCTTGATGTTGCTGGCTGCTGACTGATCAGGGTGGTGGTTGCTGAAGATTGAGCTGGCTGTGGCAGTTTCTTAAAACAAGATAACAAAGAAGTTTGCTGCATTGCTTGACTCTTCTTTTCACAAAAGATTTGCCTGTAGCATGCGATGCTGTATGATAACATTTTACCCACAGTAGAACTTCTTTCAGAATTGGAGTCAGTCCTCTCTAACCCTGCTGCTGCTTTATCAACTAAGTTTATGTAATATTCTAAATCCTTTGTTGTCATTTCAACAGTGTTCACAGCATC